>NC_134540.1:128929851-128962351 GCF_050624435.1 Tenrec ecaudatus
TGAATTCTTGTCCTTTTTACACATACACACACAGACAAGCTTGTAGATTCTCTGGAGGGCTTCTGATTTTGTGTCCTTATTACACACACACACACACACACACTCCTTCACTCTCACACTCATACCTTTGCAGAAACCCTAGAAGGCTTTTGACTTCGTGTCCTTTTTACACACACACACACAAACACACACAGACAAACCAATGCAGGATCTCTAGAGGGCTTCTGACTTCGTGTCCTTTTTACACAAACACACAAACACAAAGACTCCCTCACACGGATACTCATGCCTTTCAGAATTCCTAGAGGGCTTCTTACTTCCTGTAGTTTTTAGACACACACACACAAACACACACACATAGATGCATCCTTGCAGAATTTCAGGATTGCTTCTGACTTTTTTCCTTTTTAAACACACACACACACAGACACACGCACACACACACCCTTGCCGAATCTCTGGATGACTTCTGACTTCATGTCCTTTTAACACAACACACTCACCTTTGCAGAATCTCTAGAGGGCTTCTGATTTTGTGTCCTTTTTACAAAAACACACACACAGACACACACCCTTTGAAAAATCTCTGGAGGGCTTCAGTTTTCATGTCCTTTTTACACACACACACAAACACACACACTTTTGCAGAATCAATAGTCAACTTCTGACTTTGTGTCCTTTTTACAAACACCCACACACACACACACACCCTTGCAGAATTTCTAGAGGGCTTCTCACTTCGTGACATTTTACAAACACAGATACGCACATACTTGCAGAATTTCTGGAGGGCTTCTGATTTCATGTACTTTTTACGCACACACGCAGACACACACACACACATACATGCATCCTTGCAGAATCGCTGGAATTCATCTCACGTCATGTAATTTATACATACACACATACTCAAACTCATTCCCTTGCAAAATCACTTGAGGGTTTCTAACTTTGTGTTCTTTTTACAAACATACTCTCACACACACACACTCCATTGCAGGATATCTAGAGGGCTTCTGACTTGGTGTCCTTTTTACACACACGCACACAGACACATACAAACACACGTGCAGAACCTTTGGAGGACTTCTAACAGCATGTCCTTTTTACACACACACACACACACACACATCCTTGCAAAATATCTAGAGGGATTCTGACTTCATGTCCTTTTTACACACACACACACACACACACACATCCTTGCAGAATCTACATAAGGGTTCTGATTTCGTGTCTTTTTCACACAGATACAAACACACACACACACACACACACACACACCCTTGCAGAAATCCTAGAGGTCTTCGGACTTCGTGTTCTTTTTACACACGCACACACACACACATACACACCTGCATGCACCCTTGCAAAATCTCTGGAGTGCTTCTGACTTCGTGTTCTTTTTACACACACACACACTACACACACACACACACACACACACAAACACATAGACAATCCCTACCAGAATTTCTAGAAGGCTTCTGAATTCTTGTCCTTTTTACACATACACACACAGACAAGTTTGTAGATTCTCTGGAGGGCTTCTGATTTTGTGTCCTTATTACACACACACACACACTCCTTCACTCTCACACTCATACCTTTGCAGAAACCCTAGAAGGCTTTTGACTTCGTGTCCTTTTTACACACACACACACACACACAGATAAACCAATGCAGGATCTCGAGAGGGCTTCTGAATTCGTGTCATTTTTACACAAACACACACACACACACAAACTCCCTCACACGGATACTTATGCCTTTCAGTATTCCTAGAGGGCTTCTGACTTCCTGTCCTTTTTACACACACACACATAGATGCATCCTTGCAGAATTTCAGGATCGCTTGTGACTTTTTTTCCTTTTTAAACACACACACACACAGACACACGCACACACACACTCTTGGCGAATCTCTGGATGATTTCTGACTTCATGTCCTTTTAACACAACATGCTCACCTTTGCAGAATCTCTAGAGGGCTTCTGACTTTGTGTCCTTTTTACAAACACACACACACACACACACACACACACACACACCCTTTGAAGAATCTCTGGAGGGCTTCAGTTTTCATGTCCTTTTTACACACACACACAAACACACACACTTTTGCAGAATCAATAGTCAACTTCTGACTTTGTGTCCTTTATACAAACACCCACACACACACACACACCCTTGCAGAATTTCTAGAGGGCTTCTCACTTCGTGACATTTTACAAACACAGATACGCACATACTTGCAGAATGTCTGGAGGGCTTCTGATTTCATGTACTTTTTACGCACACACGCAGACACACACACACACATACATGCATCCTTGCAGAATCGCTGGAATTCATCTCACGTCATGTAATTTATACATACACACATACTCAAACTCATTCCCTTGCAAAATCACTTGAGGGTTTCTAATTTTGTGTTCTTTTTACAAACATACTCTCACACACACACACTCCATTGCAGGATATCTAGAGGGCTTCTGACTTGGTGTCCTTTTTACACACACGCACACAGACACATACAAACACCCGTGCAGAATCTTTGCAGGACTTCTAACAGCATGTCCTTTTTACACACACACACACACACACACACACACACATCCTTGCAAAATCTCTAGAGGGATTCTGACTTCATGTCCTTTTTACACACACACACACACATCCTTGCAGAATCTACATAAGGTTTCTGATTTCGTGTCTTTTTCACACAGATACAAACACACACACACACACACACACCCTTGCAGAAATCCTAGAGTCCTTCGGACTTCGTGTTCTTTTTACACACGCATACACATACACACCTGCATGCACCCTTGCAAAATCTCTGGAGTGCTTCTGACTTCGTGTTCTTTTTACACACACCCACACTACACACACACACACACAAACACATAGACACTCCCTAGCAGAATTTCTAGAAGGCTTCTGAATTCTTGTCCTTTTTACACATACACACACAGACAAGTTTGTAGATTCTCTGGAGGGCTTCTGATTTTGTGTCCTTATTACACACACACACACACACTCCTTCACTCTCACACTCATACCTTTGCAGAAACCCTAGAAGGCTTTTGACTTCGTGTCCTTTTTACACACACACACACACACACAGACAAACCAATGCAGGATCTCGAGAGGGCTTCTGAATTCGTGTCATTTTTACACAAACACACACACACACACACAAACTCCCTCACACGGATACTTATGCCTTTCAGTATTCCTAGAGGGATTCTGACTTCCTGTCCTTTTTACACACACACACATAGATGCATCCTTGCAGAATTTCAGGATCGCTTGTGACTTTTTTTCCTTTTTAAACACACACACACAGACACACGCACACACACACTCTTGGCGAATCTCTGGATGATTTCTGACTTCATGTCCTTTTAACACAACATGCTCACCTTTGCAGAATCTCTAGAGGGCTTCTGACTTTGTGTCCTTTTTACAAACACACACACACACACACACACACACACTTTGAAGAATCTCTGGAGGGCTTCAGTTTTCATGTCCTTTTTACACACACACACTAACACACACACAAACACACACACTTTTGCAGAATCAATAGTCAACTTCTGACTTTGTGTCCTTTATACAAACACCCACACACACACACACACACCCTTGCAGAATTTCTAGAGGGCTTCTCACTTCGTGACATTTTACAAACACAGACACACACATACTTGCAGAATTTCTGGAGGGCTTCTGATTTCATGTAATTTTTACGCACGCACACACACACACACACATACATGCATCCTTGCAGAATCGCTGGAATTCATCTCACGTCATGTAATTTATGCACACACACATACTCAAACTCATTCCCTTGCAAAATCACTTGAGGATTTCTAACTTCGTGTTCTTTTTACAAACATACCCTCACACACAGACACACCCTTGCAGGATCTCTAGAGGGCTTCTGACTTGGTGTCCTTTTTACACACACGCACACAGACACATACAAACACCCGTGCAGAACATTTGGAGGACTTCTAACAGCATGTCCCTTTTACACACACATACAGACACACACATCCATGCAAAATCTCTAGAGAGATTCTGACTTCATGTCCTTTTTACACACACACACACACACACACACATCCTTGCAGAATCTACATAAGGGTTCGAATTTCGTGTCTTTTTCACACAGATACAAACACACACACACACACACCATTGCAGAAATCCTAGAGGGCTTCGCACTTCGTGTTCTTTTTACACACCCACACACACACATACACACATGCATGCACCCTTGCAAAATCACTGGATTGCTTCTGTTTTTGTGTTCTTTTTACACACACATACACACTACACACACACACAGACAAACACACATAGACACTCCCTAGCAGAATTTCTAGAAGGCTTCTGAATTCTTTTCCTTTTTAATCATACACACACAGACAAGCTTGTAGATTCTCTGGAGGGCTTCTGATTTTGTGTCCTTATTACACACACACACACACACACACACACTCCTTCGCTCTCACACTCATACCTTTGCAGAAACCCTAGAAGGCTTTTGACTTCGTGTCCTTTTTACACACACACACACACACAGACAGACAAACCAATGCAGGATCTCTAGAGGGCTTCTGAATTCGTGTTCTTTTTACACACACACACACACACACAAAGACTCCCTCACACGGATACTCATGCCTTTCAGAATTCCTAGAGGGCTTCTGACTTCCTGTAGTTTTTAGACACACACACACACACACACATAGATGCATCCTTGCAGAATTTCAGGATTGCTTCTGACTTTTTTCCTTTTTAAACACACACACACACAGACACACGCACACACACACCCTTGCCGAATCTCTAGATGACTTCTGACTTCATGTCCTTTTAACACAACACACTCACCTTTGCAGAATCTCTAGAGGGCTTCTGACTTTGTGTCCTTTTTACAAAAACACACACACACACACCCTTTGAAGAATCTCTGGAGGGCTTCAGTTTTCATGTCCTTTTTACACACAGACACACAAACACACACACTTTTGCAGAATCAATAGTCAACTTCTGACTTTGTGTCCTTTATACAAACACCCACACACACACACACACCCTTGCAGAATTTCTAGAGGGCTTCTCACTTCGTGACATTTTACAAACACAGATACACACATTCTTGCAGAATTTCTGGAGGGCTTCTGATTTCATGTACTTTTTACGCACACACACACACACACACACACACACATACATGCATCCTTGCAGAATTTCAGGATTGCTTCTGACTCTTTTCCTTTTTAAACACAAACACACACAGACACACGCACACACACACCCTTGCCGAATCTCTGATGACTTCTGACTTCATGTCCTTTTAACACAACACACTCACCTTTGCAGAATCTCTAGAAGGCTTCTGACTTTGTGTCCTTTTTACAAACACACAAACACACACCCTTTGAAGAATCTCTGGAGGGCTTCAGTTTTCATGTCCTTTTTACACACACACTAACAGACACACAAACACACACACTTTTGCAGAATCAATAGTCAACTTCTGACTTTGTGTCTTTTTTACAAACACCCACACACACACACACACACCCTTGCAGTATTTCTAGAGGGCTTATCCCTTCGTGACATTTTACAAACACAGACACACACATACTTGCAGAATTTCTGGAGGGCTTCTGATTTCATGTAGTTTTTACGCAAGCACACACACACACACACATACATGCATCCTTGCAGAATCGCTGGAATTCATCTCACGTCATGTAATTTATACATACACACATACTCAAACTCATTCCCTTGCAAAATCACTTGAGGATTTCTAACTTCGTGTTCTTTTTACAAACATACCCTCACACACAGACACACCCTTGCAGGATCTCTAGAGGGCTTCTGACTTGATGTCCTTTTTACACACACGCACACAGACACATACAAACACCCGTGCACAACCTTTGGAGGACTTCTAACAGCATGTCCTTTTTACACACACACACACACACACATCCTTGCAGAATCTGCATAAGGGTTCGAATTTCGTGTCTTTTTCACACAGATACAAACACAAACACACACACACACACACACACACACACCCTTGCAGAAATCCTACAGGGCTTCAGGCTTCGTGTTCTTTTTACACACCCACACACAGACACATACACACATGCAAGCACCCTTGCAAAATCTCTGGAGTGCTTCTGATTTCGTGTTCTTTTTACACAAACACACACTACACACACACACAGACAAACACACATAGACACTCCCTAGCAGAATTTCCAGAAGGCTTCTGAATTCTTGTCCTTTTTACACATACACACACAGACTAGCTTGTAGATTCTCTGGAGGGCTTCTGATTTTGTGTCCTTATTACACACACACACACACACACACTCCTTCACTCTCACACTCATACCTTTGCAGAAACCCTAGAAGGCTTTTGACTTCGTGTCATTTTTACACACACACACACACACACAGACAAACCAATGCAGGATCTCGAGAGGGCTTCTGACTTCGTGTCCTTTTTACACAAACACACACACACACAAACTCCCTCACACGGATACTTATGCCTTTCAGAATTCCTAGAGGGCTTCTGACTTCCTGTCCTTTTTACACACACACACACACACGCATAGATGCATCCTTGCAGAATTTCAGGATCGCTTGTGACTTTTTTTTCCTTTTTAAACACACACACACACAGACACACGCACACACACACCCTTGCCGAATCTCTGATGACTTCTGACTTCATGTCCTTTTAACACAACACACTCACCTTTTCAGAATCTCTAGAGGGCTTCTGACTTTGTGTCCTTTTTACAAACACACACACACACACACACACACACACACCCTTTGAAGAATCTCTGGAGGGCTTCAGTTTTCATGTCCTTTTTACACACACACACAAACACACACACTTTTGCAGAATCAATAGTCAACTTCTGACTTTGTGTCCTTTATACAAACACCCACACACACACACACACCCTTGCAGAATTTCTAGAGGGCTTCTCACTTCGTGACATTTTACAAACACAGACACACACATACTTGCAGAATTTCTGGAGGGCTTCTGATTTCATGTACTTTTTACCCACGTGCACACACACACACACACACACACACATACATGCATCCTTGCAGAATCGCTGGAATTCATCTCACGTCATGTAATTTATACACACACACATAATCAAACTCATTCCCTTACAAAATCACTTGAGGGTTTCTAACTTCGTGTTCTTTTTACAAACATACTCTCACACACAGACACTCCCTTGCAGGATCTCTAGAGGTCTTCTGACTTGGTGTGCTTTTTACACACACGCACACAGACACATAGAAACACCCGTGCAGAATATTTGGAGGACTTCTAACATCACGTCCTTTTTACACACACACACACACACACACACACACATCCTTGCAAAATCTCTAGGGGCATTCTGACTTCATGTCCTTTTTACACATACACACACA
Source organism: Tenrec ecaudatus (assembly GCF_050624435.1). Lineage (NCBI taxonomy): Eukaryota > Metazoa > Chordata > Mammalia > Afrosoricida > Tenrecidae > Tenrec > Tenrec ecaudatus. Next base: position 128,937,370 of record NC_134540.1, read on the forward strand.
CACATCCTTGCAAAATCTCTAGAGGGATTCTGACTTCATGTCCTTTTTACACACACACACACACGTCCTTGCAGAATCTACATAAGGTTTCTGATTTCGTGTCTTTTTCACACAGATACAAACACACACACACACACACACACACACACACCCTTGCAGAAATCCTAGAGGTCTTCGGACTTCGTGTTCTTTTTACACACGCACACACACACACATACACACATGCATGCACCCTTGCAAAATCTCTGGAGTGCTTCTGACTTCGTGTTCTTTTGACACACACACACACTACACACACACACACACAAACACATAGACACTCCCTAGCAGAATTTCTAGAAGGCTTCTGAATTCTTGTCCTTTTTACACATACACACACAGACAAGCTTGTAGATTCTCTGGAGGGCTTCGGATTTTGTGTCCTTATTACACAGACACACACACACACACACACACTCCTTCACTCTCACACTCATACCTTTGCAGAAACCCTAGAAGGCTTTTGACTTCGTGTCCTTTTTACACACACACACATACAGAAAAACCAATGCAGGATCTCTAGAGGGCTTCTGACTTCGTGGCCTTTTTACAGAAACACACACACACACACACAAACACTCCCTCACACGGATACTCATGCCGTTCAGAATACCTAGAGGGCTTCTGACTTCCTGTCCTTTTTACACACACACACACACACATAGATGCATCCTTGCAGAATTTCAGGATTGCTTCTGACTCTTTTCCTTTTTAAACACAAACACACACAGACACACGCACACACACACCCTTGCCGAATCTCTGATGACTTCTGACTTCATGTCCTTTTAACACAACACACTCACCTTTGCAGAATCTCTAGAGGGCTTCTCACTTCGTGACATTTTACAAACACAGATACACACATACTTGCAGAATTTCTGGAGGGCTTCTGATTTCATGTACTTTTTACGCACGCACCCACACACACACACACACACACACACATACATGCATCCTTGCAGAATCGCTGGAATTCATCTCACGTCATGTAATTTATACACACACACATACTCAAACTCATTCCCTTGCAAAATCACTTGAGGATTTCTAACTTCGTGTTCTTTTTACAAACATACCCTCACACACAGACACACCCTTGCAGGATCTCTAGAGGGCTTCTGACTTGGTGTCCTTTTTACACACACGCACACAGACACATACAAACACCCGTGCAGAATCTTTGGAGGACTTCTAACAGCATGTCCTTTTTACACACACACACACACACACACACACATCCTTGCAAAATCTCTAGAGGGATTCTGACTTCATTTCCTTTTTACACACACACACACACACACATCCTTGCAGAATCTACGTAAGGGTTCGAATTTCGTGTCTTTTTCACACAGATACAAACACACACACACACACACACACACACACACACACACACACCCTTGCAGAAATCCCAGAGGGCTTCTGATTCGTGTTCTTTTTACACACCCACACACACACACATACACACATGCATGCACCCTTGCAAAATATCTGGAGTGCTTCTGACTTCGTGTTCTTTTTACACACACACACACTACACACACACACAGACAAACACACATAGACACTCCCTAGCAGAATTTCTAGAAGGCTTCTGAATTCTTGTCCTTTTTACACATACACACACAGACAAGCTTGTAGATTCTCTGGATGGCTTCTGATTTTGTGTCCTTATTACACAGACACACACACACACACACTCCTTCACTCTCACACTCATACCTTTGCAGAAAACATAGAAGTCTTTTGACTTCGTGTCCTTTTTACACACATACACATACAGACAAACCAATGCAGGATCTCTAGAGGGCTTCTGAATTCGTGGCCTTTTACACAAACACACACACACACACACACAAAGACTCCCTCACACGGATACTCATGCCTTTCAGAATTCCTGGAAGGCTTCTGACTTCCTGTAGTTTTTAGACACACACACACACACACACACACACACACACACACATAGATGCATCCTTGCAGAATTTCAGGATTGCTTCTGACTTTTTTCCTTTTTAAACACACACACACACAGACACACGCACACACACACCCTTGCCGAATCTCTGGATGACTTCTGACTTCATGTCCTTTTAACACAACACACTCACCTTTGCAGAATCTCTAGAGGGCTTCTGACTTTGTGTCCTTTTTACAAACACACACACACACAAACACACACACACACATCCTTTGAAGAATCTCTGGAGGGCTTCAGTTTTCATGTCCTTTTTACACACACACACAAACACACACACTTTTGCAGAATCAATAGTCAACTTCTGACTTTGTGTCCTTTATACAAACACCCACACACACACACACACACCCTTGCAGAATTTCTAGAGGGCTTCTCACTTCGTGACATTTTACAAACACAGATACACACATTCTTGCAGAATTTCTGGAGGGCTTCTGATTTCATGTACTTTTTACGCACACACACACACACACACACACACATACATGCATCCTTGCAGAATTTCAGGATTGCTTCTGACTCTTTTCCTTTTTAAACACAAACACACACAGACACACGCACACACACACCCTTGCCGAATCTCTGATGACTTCTGACTTCATGTCCTTTTAACACAACACACTCACCTTTGCAGAATCTCTAGAGGGCTTCTCACTTCGTGACATTTTACAAACACAGATACACACATACTTGCAGAATTTCTGGAGGGCTTCTGATTTCATGTACATTTTACGCACGCACCCACACACACACACACACACACACACACACATACATGCATCCTTGCAGAATCGCTGGAATTCATCTCACGTCATGTAATTTATACACACACACATACTCAAACTCACTCCCTTGCAAAATCACTTGAGGATTTCTAACTTCGTGTTCTTTTTACAAACATACCCTCACACACAGACACACCCTTGCAGGATCTCTAGAGGGCTTCTGACTTGGTGTCCTTTTTACACACACGCACACAGACACATACAAACACCCGTGCAGAATCTTTGGAGGACTTCTAACAGCATGTCCTTTTTACACACACACACACACACACACACACACACACATCCTTGCAAAATCTCTAGAGGGATTCTGACTTCATTTCCTTTTTACACACACACACACACATCCTTGCAGAATCTACGTAAGGGTTCGAATTTCGTGTCTTTTTCACACAGATACAAACACACACACACACACACACACACACACACCCTTGCAGAAATCCCAGAGGGCTTCTGATTCGTGTTCTTTTTACACACCCACACACACACACATACACACATGCATGCACCCTTGCAAAATATCTGGAGTGCTTCTGACTTCGTGTTCTTTTTACACACACACACACTACACACACACACAGACAAACACACATAGACACTCCCTAGCAGAATTTCTAGAAGGCTTCTGAATTCTTTTCCTTTTTACACATACACACACAGACAAGCTTGTAGATTCTCTGGATGGCTTCTGATTTTGTGTCCTTATTACACAGACACACACACACACACACTCCTTCACTCTCACACTCATACCTTTGCAGAAACCATAGAAGTCTTTTGACTTCGTGTCCTTTTTACACACACACACATACAGACAAACCAATGCAGGATCTCTAGAGGGCTTCTGAATTCGTGGCCTTTTACACAAACACACACACACACACACAAAGACTCCCTCACACGGATACTCATGCCTTTCAGAATTCCTGGAAGGCTTCTGACTTCCTGTAGTTTTTAGACACACACACACACACACACACACACACACACACACACATAGATGCATCCTTGCAGAATTTCAGGATTGCTTCTGACTTTTTTCCTTTTTAAACACACACACACAGAGACACACGCACACACACTCCCTTGCCGAATCTCTGGATGACTTCTGACTTCATGTCCTTTTAACACAACACACTCACCTTTGCAGAATCTCTAGAGGGCTTCTGACTTTGTGTCCTTTTTACAAACACACACACACACAAACACACACACACACACATCCTTTGAAGAATCTCTGGAGGGCTTCAGTTTTCATGTCTTTTTACACACACACACACAAACACACACACTTTTGCAGAATCAATAGTCAACTTCTGACTTTGTGTCCTTTATACAAACACCCACACACACACACACACCCTTGCAGAATTTCTAGAGGGCTTCTCACTTCGTGACATTTTACAAACACAGATACACACATTCTTGCAGAATTTCTGGAGGGCTTCTGATTTCATGTACTTTTTACGCACACACACACACACACACACACACACATACATGCATCCTTGCAGAATTTCAGGATTGCTTCTGACTCTTTTCCTTTTTAAACACAAACACACACAGACACACGCACACACACACCCTTGCCGAATCTCTGATGACTTCTGACTTCATGTCCTTTTAACACAACACACTCACCTTTGCAGAATCTCTAGAGGGCTTCTCACTTCGTGACATTTTACAAACACAGATACACACATACTTGCAGAATTTCTGGAGGGCTTCTGATTTCATGTACTTTTTACGCACGCACCCACACACACACACACACACACACACACATACATGCATCCTTGCAGAATCGCTGGAATTCATCTCACGTCATGTAATTTATACACACACACATACTCAAACTCATTCCCTTGCAAAATCACTTGAGGATTTCTAACTTCGTGTTCTTTTTACAAACATACCCTCACACACAGACACACCCTTGCAGGATCTCTAGAGGGCTTCTGACTTGGTGTCCTTTTTACACACACGCACACAGACACATACAAACACCCGTGCAGAATCTTTGGAGGACTTCTAACAGCATGTCCTTTTTACACACACACACACACACACACACATCCTTGCAAAATCTCTAGAGGGATTCTGACTTCATTTCCTTTTTACACACACACACACACACACACACATCCTTGCAGAATCTACGTAAGGGTTCGAATTTCGTGTCTTTTTCACACAGATACAAACACACACACACACACACACACACCCTTGCAGAAATCCCAGAGGGCTTCTGATTCGTGTTCTTTTTACACACCCACACACACACACATACACACATGCATGCACCCTTGCAAAATATCTGGAGTGCTTCTGACTTCGTGTTCTTTTTACACACACACACACTACACACACACACAGACAAACACACATAGACACTCCCTAGCAGAATTTCTAGAAGGCTTCTGAATTCTTGTCCTTTTTAAACATACACACACAGACAAGCTTGTAGATTCTCTGGATGGCTTCTGATTTTGTGTCCTTATTACACAGACACACACACACACACACTTCTTCACTCTCACACTCATACCTTTGCAGAAACCATAGAAGTCTTTTGACTTCGTGTCCTTTTTACACACATACACATACAGACAAACCAATGCAGGATCTCTAGAGGGCTTCTGAATTCGTGGCCTTTTACACAAACACACACACACACACACACAAAGACTCCCTCACACGGATACTCATGCCTTTCAGAATTCCTGGAAGGCTTCTGACTTCCTGTAGTTTTTAGACACACACACACACACACACACACACACACATAGATGCATCCTTGCAGAATTTCAGGATTGCTTCTGACTTTTTTCCTTTTTAAACACACACACAGAGAGACACACGCACACACACACCCTTGCCGAATCTCTGGATGACTTCTGACTTCATGTCCTTTTAACACAACACACTCACCTTTGCAGAATCTCTAGAGGGCTTCTGACTTTGTGTCCTTTTTACAAACACACACACACACAAACACACACACACACACATCCTTTGAAGAATCTCTGGAGGGCTTCAGTTTTCAAGTCCTTTTTACACACACACACAAACACACACACTTTTGTAGAATCAATAGTCAACTTCTGACTTTGTGTCCTTTATACAAACACCCACACACACACACACACCCTTGCAGAATTTCTAGAGGGCTTCTCACTTCGTGACATTTTACAAACACAGATACACACATTCTTGCAGAATTTCTGGAGGGCTTCTGATTTCATGTACTTTTTACGCACACACACACACACACACATACATGCATCCTTGCAGAATTTCAGGATTGCTTCTGACTCTTTTCCTTTTTAAACACAAACACACACAGACACACGCACACACACACCCTTGCCGAATCTCTGATGACTTCTGACTTCATGTCCTTTTAACACAACACACTCACCTTTGCAGAATCTCTAGAGGGCTTCTCACTTCGTGACATTTTACAAACACAGATACACACATACTTGCAGAATTTCTGGAGGGCTTCTGATTTCATGTACTTTTTACGCACGCACCCACACACACACACACACACACACACACATACATGCATCCTTGCAGAATCGCTGGAATTCATCTCACGTCATGTAATTTATACACACACACATACTCAAACTCATTCCCTTGCAAAATCACTTGAGGATTTCTAACTTCGTGTTCTTTTTACAAACATACCCTCACACACAGACACACCCTTGCAGGATCTCTAGAGGGCTTCTGACTTGGTGTCCTTTTTACACACACGCACACAGACACATACAAACACCCGTGCAGAATCTTTGGAGGACTTCTAACAGCATGTCCTTTTTACACACACACACACAAACACACACATCCTTGCAAAATCTCTAGAGGGATTCTGACTTCATTTCCTTTTTACACACACACACACACACACATCCTTGCAGAATCTACGTAAGGGTTCGAATTTCGTGTCTTTTTCACACAGATACAAACACACACACACACACACACACACACACACACACACACCCTTGCAGAAATCCCAGAGGGCTTCTGATTCGTGTTCTTTTTACACACCCACACACACACACATACACACATGCATGCACCCTTGCAAAATATCTGGAGTGCTTCTGACTTCGTGTTCTTTTTACACACACACACACTACACACACACACAGACAAACACACATAGACACTCCCTAGCAGAATTTCTAGAAGGCTTCTGAATTCTTTTCCTTTTTACACATACACACACAGACAAGCTTGTAGATTCTCTGGATGGCTTCTGATTTTGTGTCCTTATTACACAGACACACACACACACACACTCCTTCACTCTCACACTCATACCTTTGCAGAAACCATAGAAGTCTTTTGACTTCGTGTCCTTTTTACACACATACACATACAGACAAACCAATGCAGGATCTCTAGAGGGCTTCTGAATTCGTGGCCTTTTACACAAACACACACACACACACACAAAGACTCCCTCACACGGATACTCATGCCTTTCAGAATTCCTGGAAGGCTTCTGACTTCCTGTAGTTTTTAGACACACACACACACACACACACACACACACACACACACACATAGATGCATCCTTGCAGAATTTCAGGATTGCTTCTGACTTTTTTCCTTTTTAAACACACACACACAGAGACACACGCACACACACTCCCTTGCCGAATCTCTGGATGACTTCTGACTTCATGTCCTTTTAACACAACACACTCACCTTTGCAGAATCTCTAGAGGGCTTCTGACTTTGTGTCCTTTTTACAAACACACACACACACAAACACACACACACACACATCCTTTGAAGAATCTCTGGAGGGCTTCAGTTTTCATGTCTTTTTACACACACACACACAAACACACACACTTTTGCAGAATCAATAGTCAACTTCTGACTTTGTGTCCTTTATACAAACACCCACACACACACACACACCCTTGCAGAATTTCTAGAGGGCTTCTCACTTCGTGACATTTTACAAACACAGATACACACATTCTTGCAGAATTTCTGGAGGGCTTCTGATTTCATGTACTTTTTACGCACACACACACACACACACACACACACATACATGCATCCTTGCAGAATTTCAGGATTGCTTCTGACTCTTTTCCTTTTTAAACACAAACACACACAGACACACGCACACACACACCCTTGCCGAATCTCTGATGACTTCTGACTTCATGTCCTTTTAACACAACACACTCACCTTTGCAGAATCTCTAGAGGGCTTCTCACTTCGTGACATTTTACAAACACAGATACACACATACTTGCAGAATTTCTGGAGGGCTTCTGATTTCATGTACTTTTTACGCACGCACCCACACACACACACACACACACACACACATACATGCATCCTTGCAGAATCGCTGGAATTCATCTCACGTCATGTAATTTATACACACACACATACTCAAACTCATTCCCTTGCAAAATCACTTGAGGATTTCTAACTTCGTGTTCTTTTTACAAACATACCCTCACACACAGACACACCCTTGCAGGATCTCTAGAGGGCTTCTGACTTGGTGTCCTTTTTACACACACGCACACAGACACATACAAACACCCGTGCAGAATCTTTGGAGGACTTCTAACAGCATGTCCTTTTTACACACACACACACACACACACACATCCTTGCAAAATCTCTAGAGGGATTCTGACTTCATTTCCTTTTTACACACACACACACACACACACATCCTTGCAGAATCTACGTAAGGGTTCGAATTTCGTGTCTTTTTCACACAGATACAAACACACACACACACACACACACACACACACACACACCCTTGCAGAAATCCCAGAGGGCTTCTGATTCGTGTTCTTTTTACACACCCACACACACACACATACACACATGCATGCACCCTTGCAAAATATCTGGAGTGCTTCTGACTTCGTGTTCTTTTTACACACACACACACTACACACACACACAGACAAACACACATAGACACTCCCTAGCAGAATTTCTAGAAGGCTTCTGAATTCTTGTCCTTTTTAAACATACACACACAGACAAGCTTGTAGATTCTCTGGATGGCTTCTGATTTTGTGTCCTTATTACACAGACACACACACACACACACTTCTTCACTCTCACACTCATACCTTTGCAGAAACCATAGAAGTCTTTTGACTTCGTGTCCTTTTTACACACATACACATACAGACAAACCAATGCAGGATCTCTAGAGGGCTTCTGAATTCGTGGCCTTTTACACAAACACACACACACACACACACAAAGACTCCCTCACACGGATACTCATGCCTTTCAGAATTCCTGGAAGGCTTCTGACTTCCTGTAGTTTTTAGACACACACACACACACACACACACACACACACATAGATGCATCCTTGCAGAATTTCAGGATTGCTTCTGACTTTTTTCCTTTTTAAACACACACACAGAGAGACACACGCACACACACACCCTTGCCGAATCTCTGGATGACTTCTGACTTCATGTCCTTTTAACACAACACACTCACCTTTGCAGAATCTCTAGAGGGCTTCTGACTTTGTGTCCTTTTTACAAACACACACACACACAAACACACACACACACACATCCTTTGAAGAATCTCTGGAGGGCTTCAGTTTTCATGTCCTTTTTACACACACACACAAACACACACACTTTTGTAGAATCAATAGTCAACTTCTGACTTTGTGTCCTTTATACAAACACCCACACACACACACACACCCTTGCAGAATTTCTAGAGGGCTTCTCACTTCGTGACATTTTACAAACACAGATACACACATTCTTGCAGAATTTCTGGAGGGCTTCTGATTTCATGTACTTTTTACGCACACACACACACACACACATACATGCATCCTTGCAGAATTTCAGGATTGCTTCTGACTCTTTTCCTTTTTAAACACAAACACACACAGACACACGCACACACACACCCTTGCCGAATCTCTGATGACTTCTGACTTCATGTCCTTTTAACACAACACACTCACCTTTGCAGAATCTCTAGAGGGCTTCTCACTTCGTGACATTTTACAAACACAGATACACACATACTTGCAGAATTTCTGGAGGGCTTCTGATTTCATGTACTTTTTACGCACGCACCCACACACACACACACACACACACACACATACATGCATCCTTGCAGAATCGCTGGAATTCATCTCACGTCATGTAATTTATACACACACACATACTCAAACTCATTCCCTTGCAAAATCACTTGAGGATTTCTAACTTCGTGTTCTTTTTACAAACATACCCTCACACACAGACACACCCTTGCAGGATCTCTAGAGGGCTTCTGACTTGGTGTCCTTTTTACACACACGCACACAGACACATACAAACACCCGTGCAGAATCTTTGGAGGACTTCTAACAGCATGTCCTTTTTACACACACACACACAAACACACACATCCTTGCAAAATCTCTAGAGGGATTCTGACTTCATTTCCTTTTTACACACACACACACACACACACATCCTTGCAGAATCTACGTAAGGGTTCGAATTTCGTGTCTTTTTCACACAGATACAAACACACACACACACACACACACACACACACACACACACACCCTTGCAGAAATCCCAGAGGGCTTCTGATTCGTGTTCTTTTTACACACCCACACACACACACATACACACATGCATGCACCCTTGCAAAATATCTGGAGTGCTTCTGACTTCGTGTTCTTTTTACACACACACACACTACACACACACACAGACAAACACACATAGACACTCCCTAGCAGAATTTCTAGAAGGCTTCTGAATTCTTGTCCTTTTTACACATACACACACAGACAAGCTTGTAGATTCTCTGGATGGCTTCTGATTTTGTGTCCTTATTACACAGACACACACACACACACACACTCCTTCACTCTCACACTCATACCTTTGCAGAAACCATAGAAGTCTTTTGACTTCGTGTCCTTTTTACACACATACACATACAGACAAACCAATGCAGGATCTCTAGAGGGCTTCTGAATTCGTGGCCTTTTACACAAACACACACACACACACACACAAAGACTCCCTCACACGGATACTCATGCCTTTCAGAATTCCTGGAAGGCTTCTGACTTCCTGTAGTTTTTAGACACACACACACACACACACACACACACACACACACACACATAGATGCATCCTTGCAGAATTTCAGGATTGCTTCTGACTTTTTTCCTTTTTAAACACACACACACAGAGACACACGCACACACACACCCTTGCCGAATCTCTGGATGACTTCTGACTTCATGTCCTTTTAACACAACACACTCACCTTTGCAGAATCTCTAGAGGGCTTCTGACTTTGTGTCCTTTTTACAAACACACACACACAAACACACACACACATCCTTTGAAGAATCTCTGGAGGGCTTCAGTTTTCATGTCTTTTACACACACACACAAACACACACACTTTTGCAGAATCAATAGTCAACTTCTGACTTTGTGTCCTTTATACAAATACCCACACACACACACACACCCTTGCAGAATTTCTAGAGGGCTTCTCACTTCGTGACATTTTACAAACACAGATACACACATTCTTGCAGAATTTCTGGAGGGCTTCTGATTTCATGTACTTTTTACGCACACACACACACACACATACATGCATCCTTGCAGAATTTCAGGATTGCTTCTGACTCTTTTCCTTTTTAAACACAAACACACACAGACACACGCACACACACACCCTTGCCGAATCTCTGATGACTTCTGACTTCATGTCCTTTTAACACAACACACTCACCTTTGCAGAATCTCTAGAGGGCTTCTCACTTCGTGACATTTTACAAACACAGATACACACATACTTGCAGAATTTCTGGAGGGCTTCTGATTTCATGTACTTTTTACGCACGCACCCACACACACACACACACACACACACACACATACATGCATCCTTGCAGAATCGCTGGAATTCATCTCACGTCATGTAATTTATACACACACACATACTCAAACTCATTCCCTTGCAAAATCACTTGAGGATTTCTAACTTCGTGTTCTTTTTACAAACATACCCTCACACACAGACACACCCTTGCAGGATCTCTAGAGGGCTTCTGACTTGGTGTCCTTTTTACACACACGCACACAGACACATACAAACACCCGTGCAGAATCTTTGGAGGACTTCTAACAGCATGTCCTTTTTACACACACACACACACACACACATCCTTGCAAAATCTCTAGAGGGATTCTGACTTCATTTCCTTTTTACACACACACACACACACACACACATCCTTGCAGAATCTACGTAAGGGTTCGAATTTCGTGTCTTTTTCACACAGATACAAACACACACACACACACACACACACACACCCTTGCAGAAATCCCAGAGGGCTTCTGATTCGTGTTCTTTTTACACACCCACACACACACACATACACACATGCATGCACCCTTGCAAAATCTCAGGAGTGCTTCTGACTTCGTGTTCTTTTTACACACACACACACTACACACACACACAGACAAACACACATAGACACTCCCTAGCAGAATTTCTAGAAGGCTTCTGAATTCTTGTCCTTTTTACACATACACACACAGACAAGCTTGTAGATTCTCTGGATGGCTTCTGATTTTGTGTCCTTATTACACAGACACACACACACACACACTCCTTCACTCTCACACTCATACCTTTGCAGAAACCATAGAAGTCTTTTGACTTCGTGTCCTTTTTACACACATACACATACAGACAAACCAATGCAGGATCTCTAGAGGGCTTCTGAATTCGTGGCCTTTTACACAAACACACACACACACACACACAAAGACTCCCTCACACGGATACTCATGCCTTTCAGAATTCCTGGAAGGCTTCTGACTTCCTGTAGTTTTTAGACACACACACACACACACACACACACACACAGATGCATCCTTGCAGAATTTCAGGATTGCTTCTGACTTTTTTCCTTTTTAAACACACACACACAGAGACACACGCACACACACACCCTTGCCGAATCTCTGGATGACTTCTGACTTCATGTCCTTTTAACACAACACACTCACCTTTGCAGAATCTCTAGAGGGCTTCTGACTTTGTGTCCTTTTTACAAACACACACACACACAAACACACACACACACACATCCTTTGAAGAATCTCTGGAGGGTTTCAGTTTTTATGTCTTTTTACACACACACACAAACACACACACTTTTGCAGAATCAATAGTCAACTTCTGACTTTGTGTCCTTTATACAAACACCCACACACACACACACACCCTTGCAGAATGTCTAGAGGGCTTCTCCCTTCGTGACATTTTACAAACACAGACACACACATACTTGCAGAATTTCTGGAGGGCTTCTGATTTCATGTACTTTTTACGCACGCACACACACACACATACACATACATGCATCCTTGCAGAATCGCTGGAATTCATCTCACGTCATGTAATTTATACACACACACATACTCAAACTCATTCCCTTGCAAAATCACTTGAGGGTTTCTAACTTCGTCTTCTTTTTACAAACATACACTCACACACAGACACACCCTTGCAGGATCTCTAGAGGGCTTCTGACTTGGTGTCCTTTTTACACACACGCACACAGACACATACAAACACCCGTGCAGAATCTTTGGAGGACTTCTAACAGCATGTCCTTTTTACACACACACACAGACATACACACATCCTTGCAAATTCTCTAGAGGGATTCTGACTTCATGTCATTTTTACACACACAAACACACATCCTTGCAGAATCTACATAAGGGTTCTGATTTCGTGTCTTTTTCACACAGATACAAACACACACACACACACACCCTTGCAGAAATCCTAGAGGGCTTCGGACTTCGTGTTCTTTTTACACACGCACACACACACATACACACATGCATGCACCCTTGCAAAATCTCTGGAGTGCTTCTGACTTCGTGTTCTTTTTACACACACACACACACACACTCCTTCACTCTCACACTCATACCTTTGCAGAAACCCTAGAAGGCTTTTGACTTCGTGTCCTTTTTACACACACACACACACACACACACACAGACAAACCAATGCAGGATCTCTAGAGGGCTTCTGACTTCGTGTCCTTTTTACAAACACACACACACACAAACTCCCTCACACGGATACTTATGCCTTTCAGAATTCCTAGAGGGCTTCTGACTTCCTGTCCTTTTTACACACACACACACACACACACACACACATAGATGCATCCTTGCAGATTTTCAGGATCGCTTGTGACTTTTTTCCTTTTTAAACACACAGACACACGCACACACACACCCTTGCCGAATCTCGGGATGACTTCTGTCTTCATGTCCTTTTAACACAACACACTCACCTTTGCAGAATCTCTAGAGGGCTTCTGACTTTGTGTCCTTTTTACAAAAACACAAACACACACACACACACCCTTTGAAGAATCTCTGGAGGGCTTCAGTTTTCATGTCATTTATACACACACACACACACACACAAACACACACACTTTTGCAGAATCAATAGTCAACTTCTGACTTTGTGTCCTTTTTACAAACACCCACACACACACACACACCCTTGCAGAATTTCTAGAGGGCTTCTCACTTCGTGACATTTTACAAATACAGACACACACATACTTGCAGAATTTCTGGAGGGCTTCTGATTTCATGTACTTTTTGCCCACGTGCACACACACACACACACACACACATGCATCCTTGCAGAATCGCTGGAATTCATCTCACGTCATGTAATTTATACACACACACATACTCAAACTCATTCCCTTGCAAAATCACTTGAGGATTTCTAACTTCGTCTTCTTTTTACAAACATACCCTCACACACAGACACACCCTTGCAGGATATCTAGAGGGCTTCTGACTTGGTGACCTTTTTACACACACGCACACAGACACATACAAACACCCGTGCAGAATCTTTGGAGGACTTCTAACAGCATGTCCTTTTTACACACACACACAGACACACACACATCCTTGCAAAATATCTAGAGGGATTATGACTTCATGTCCTTTTTACACACACACACACACACATCCTTGCAGAATCTACATAAGGGTTCTGATTTCGTGTCTTTTTCACACAGATACAAACACACACACGCACACACACCCTTGCAGAAATCCTAGAGGGCTTCGGACTTCGTGTTCTTTTTACACACACACACACACACACACACATACACACATGCATGCACCCTTGCAAAATCTCTGGAGTTCTTCTGACTTCGTGTTCTTTTTACAAACACACACACTACACACACAGACAAACACACATAGACACTCCCTAGCAGAATTTCTAGAAGGCTTCTGAATTCTTGTCCTTTTTACACATACACACACAGACAAGCTTGTAGATTCTCTGGAGGGCTTCTGATTTTGTGTCCTTATTACACACACACACACACACACAAACACACTCCTTCACTCTCACACTCATACCTTTGCAGAAACCCTAGAAGGCTTTTGACTTCGTGTCCTTTTTACACACACACACATACAGACACACCAATGCAGGATCTCTAGAGGGCTTCTGACTTCGTGTCCTTTTTACACAAATCACACTCACAAACACTCCCTCACACGGATACTCATGCCGTTCAGAATTCCTAGAGGGCTTCTGACTTCCTGTCCTTTTTACACACACACACACACACAAACACAAACACACACACTTTTGCAGAATCAATAGTCAACTTCTGACTTTGTGTCCTTTTTACAAACACCCACACACACGCACAAACCCTTGCAGAATTTCTAGAGGGCTTCTCACTTCGTGACATTTTACAAACACAGACACACACTCTTGCCTAATTTCTGGAGGCCTTCTGATTTCATGTACTTTTTACCCACGCGCACACACACACACACACACACACACATACATGCATCCTTGCAGAATCGCTGGAATTCATCTCACGTCATTTAATTTATACACACACACATACTCAAACTCATTCCCTTGCAAAATCACTTGAGGATTTCTAACTTCGTGTTCTTTTTACAAACATACTCTCACACACAGACACACACTTGCAGGATCTCTAGAGGGCTTCTGACTTGGTGTCCTTTTTACACACACGCACACAGACACATACAAACACCCGTGCAGAATCTTTGGATGACTTCTAACAGCATGTCCTTTTTACACACACACACAGACACACACACATCCTTGCAAAATCTCTAGAGGGATTCTGACTTCATGTCCTTTTTACACACACACACACACATCCTTGCAGAATCTACATAAGGGTTCTGATTTCGTGTCTTTTTCACACAGATACAAACACACACACACACACAAACTCACACCTTTGCAGAAATCCTAGAGAGCTTCGGACTTCGTGTTCTTTTTACACACGCACACACACACATACACACATGCATGCACCCTTGCAAAATCTCTGGAGTGCTTCTGACTTCGTGTTCTTTTTACACACACACACACTACACACACACACAGACAAACACACATAGACACTCCCTAGCAGAATTTCTAGAAGGCTTCTGAATTCTTGTCCTTTTTACACATACAAACACAGACAAGCTTGTAGATTCTCTGGAGGGCTTTGATTTTGTGTCCTTATTACACACACGCACACACACACACACACACACACACTCCTTCACTCTAACACTCATACCTTTGCAGAAATCCTAGAAGGCTTTTGACTTCGTGTCCCTTTTACACACACACACACACACACACACACAGAGACAAACCAA
The DNA here is from genome assembly GCF_050624435.1 of Tenrec ecaudatus. Classification (NCBI taxonomy): domain Eukaryota; kingdom Metazoa; phylum Chordata; class Mammalia; order Afrosoricida; family Tenrecidae; genus Tenrec; species Tenrec ecaudatus. Next base: position 128,953,994 of record NC_134540.1, read on the forward strand.
TGCAGGATCTCTAGAGGGCTTCTGACTTCGTGGCCTTTTACACAAACACACACACACACACACACACACACACACACACATAGATGCATCCTTGCAGAATTTCAGGATTGCTTCTGACTTTTTTCCTTTTTAAACACACACACACACAGACACACGCACACACACACCCTTGCCGAATCTCTGGATGACTTCTGACTTCATGTCCTTTTAACACAACACACTCACCTTTGCAGAATCTCTAGAGGGCTTCTGACTTTGTGTCCTTTTTACAAAAGCACACACACACACACCCTTTGAAGAATCTCTGGAGGGCTTCAGTTTTCATGTCCTTTTTACACACACACACAAACACACACACTTTTGCAGAATCAATAGTCAACTTCTGACTTTGTGTCCTTTATACAAACACCCACACACACACACACACCCTTGCAGAATTTCTAGAGGGCTTCTCACTTCGTGACATTTTACAAACACAGATATACACATACTTGCAGAATTTCTGGAGGGCTTCTGATTTCATGTACTTTTTACACACACACACACACACACACACACACACACATACATGCATCCTTGCAGAATCGCTGGAATTCATCTCACGTCATGTAATTTATACATACACACATACTCAAACTCATTCCCTTGCAAAATCACATGAGGGTTTCTAACTTTGTGTTCTTTTTACAAACATACTCTCACACACACACACTCCCTTGCAGGATCTCTAGAGGGCTTCTGACTTGGTGTCCTTTTTACACACACGCACACAGACACATAAAAACACCCGTGCAGAATCTTTGGAGGACTTCTAACAGCATGTCCTTTTTACACACACACACACACACACACACACACACACACATCCTTGCAAAATCTCTAGAGGGATTCTGACTTCATGTCCTTTTTACACACACACACACACACATCCTTGCAGAATCTACATAACGGTTCTGATTTCGTGTCTTTTTCACACAGATACAAACACACACACACACACACACACACACACCCTTGCAGAAATCCTAGAGGGCTTCGGACTTCGTGTTCATTTTACACACGCACACACACACACACATACACACATGCATGCACTCTTGCAAAATCTCTGGAGTGCTTCTGACTTCGTGTTCTTTTTACACACACACACACTACACACACACACACAAACACATAGACACTCCCTACCAGAATTTCTAGAAGGCTTCTGAATTCTTGTCCTTTTTACACATACACACACAGACAAGCTTGTAGATTCTCTGGAGGGCTTCTGATTTTGTGTCCTTATTACACACACACACACACACTCCTTCACTCTCACACTCATACCTTTGCAGAAACCCTAGAAGGCTTTTGACTTCGTGTCCTTTTTACACACACACACACACACACACAGACAAACCAATGCAGGATCTCAAGAGGGCTTCTGAATTCATGTAATTTTTACACAAACACACACAAACACACAAACTCCCTCACACGGATACTTATGCCTTTCAGAATTCCTAGAGGGCTTCTGACTTCCTGTCCTTTTTACACACACACACGCACACATAGATGCATCCTTGCAGAATTTCAGGATCGCTTGTGACTTTTTTTCCTTTTTAAACACACACACACACACAGACACACGCACACACACACCCTTGCCGAGTCTCTGGATGACTTCTGACTTCATGTCCTTTTAACACAACACACTCACCTTTGCAGAATCTCTAGAAGGCTTCTGACTTTGTGTCCTTTTTACAAACACACAAACACACACCCTTTGAAGAATCTCTGGAGGGCTTCAGTTTTCATGTCCTTTTTACACACACACTAACACACACACAAACACACACACTTTTGCAGAATCAATAGTCAACTTCTGACTTTGTGTCTTTTTTACAAACACCCACAAACACACACACACACCCTTGCAGTATTTCTAGAGGGCTTCTCCCTTCGTGACATTTTACAAACACAGACACACATACTTGCAGAATTTCTGGAGGGCTTCTGATTTCATGTAGTTTTTACGCAAGCACACACACACACACATACATGCATCCTTGCAGAATCGCTGGAATTCATCTCACGTCATGTAATTTATACATACACACATACTCAAACTCATTCCCTTGCAAAATCACTTGAGGATTTCTAACTTCGTGTTCTTTTTACAAACATACCCTCACACACAGACACACCCTTGCAGGATCTCTAGAGGGCTTCTGACTTGATGTCCTTTTTAAACACACGCACACAGACACATACAAACACCCGTGCACAACCTTTGGAGGACTTCTAACAGCATGTCCTTTTTACACACACACACACACACACACACATCCTTGCAGAATCTACATAAGGGTTCGAATTTCGTGTCTTTTTCACACAGATACAAACACACACACACACACACACACACACACACACACCCTTGCAGAAATCCTACAGGCCTTCAGGCTTCGTGTTCTTTTTACACACCCACACACAGACACATACACACATGCAAGCACCCTTGCAAAATCTCTGGAGTGCTTCTGATTTCGTGTTCTTTTTACACAAACACACACTACACACACGCACAGACAAACACACATAGACACTCCCTAGCAGAATTTCTAGAAGGCTTCTGAATTCTTGTCCTTTTTACACATACACACACAGACAAGCTTGTAGATTCTCTGGAGGGCTTCTGATTTTGTGTCCTTATTACACACACACACACACACACACACACTCCTTCACTCTCACACTCATACCTTTGCAGAAACCCTAGAAGGCTTTTGACTTCGTGTCATTTTTACACACACACACACACACACAGACAAACCAATGCAGGATCTCGAGAGGGCTTCTGACTTCGTGTCCTTTTTACACAAACACACACACACACAAACTCCCTCACACGGATACTTATGCCTTTCAGAATTCCTAGAGGGCTTCTGACTTCCTGTCCTTTTTACACACACACACACACACACGCATAGATGCATCCTTGCAGAATTTCAGGATCGCTTGTGACTTTTTTTTCCTTTTTAAACACACACACACAGAGACACACGCACACACACACCCTTGCCGAATCTCTGATGACTTCTGACTTCATGTCCTTTTAACACAACACACTCACCTTTGCAGAATCTCTAGAGGGCTTCTGACTTTGTGTCCTTTTTACAAACACACACACACACACACACACACACACACCCTTTGAAGAATCTCTGGAGGGCTTCAGTTTTCATGTCCTTTTTACACACACACACAAACACACACACTTTTGCAGAATCAATAGTCAACTTCTGACTTTGTGTCCTTTTTACAAACACCCACACACACACACACACCCTTGCAGAATTTCTAGAGGGCTTCTCACTTCGTGACATTTTACAAACACAGACACACACATACTTGCAGAATTTCTGGAGGGCTTCTGATTTCATGTACTTTTTACCCACGCACACACACACACACACACACACACACATACATGCATCCTTTCAGAATCGCTGGAATTCATCTCACGTCATGTAATTTATACATACACACATACTCAAACTCATTCCCTTGCAAAATCACTTGAGGATTTCTAACTTCGTGTTCTTTTTACAAACATACCCTCACACACAGACACACCGTTGCAGGATCTCTAGAGGGCTTCTGACTTGGTGTCCTTTTTACACACACGCACACAGACACATACAAACACCCGTGCAGAACCTTTGGAGGACTTCTAACAGCATGTCCTTTTTACACACACACACAGACACACACACATCCTTGCAAAATCTCTAGAGGGATTCTGACTTCATGTCCTTTTTACACACACACACACACACACATCCTTGCAGAATCTACATAAGGGTTCTGATTTCGTGTCTTTTTCACACAGATACAAACACACACACACACACACACACACACACCCTTGCAGAAATCCTAGAGGGCTTCGGACTTCGTGTTCTATTTACACACGCACACACACACATACACATGCATGCACCCTTGCAAAATCTCTGGAGTGCTTCTAACTTCGTGTTCTTTTTACACACACACACACTACACACACACAGACAAACACATATAGACACTCCCTAGCAGAATTTCTAGAAGGCTTCTGAATTCTTGTCCTTTTTACACATACACACACAGACAAGCTTGTAGATTCTCTGGAGGGCTTCTGATTTTGTGTCCTTATTACACAGACACACACACACACACACTCCTTCACTCTCACACTCATACCTTTGCAGAAACACTAGAAGGCTTTTGATTTGTGTCCTTTTTACACACACACACACACACACACACACACAGACAAACCAATGCAGGATCTCTAGAGCGCTTCTGACTTCGTGTCCTTTTACACAAACACACACACACACACAAACACTCCCTCACACGGATACTCATGCCGTTCAGAATTCCTAGAGGGCTTCTGACTTCCTGTAGTTTTTACCCACACACACACACACACACACACACACACACACACACACACACATAGATGCATCCTTGCAGAATTTCAGGATCGCTTGTGACTTTTTTCCTTTTTAAACACACACACACAGACACACGCACACACACACCCTTGCCGAGTCTCTGGATGACTTCTGACTTCATGTCCTTTTAACACAAAACACTCACCTTTGCAGAATCTCTAGAGGGCTTCTGACTTTGTGTCCTTTTTACAAACACAAACACACACACACACACACACCCTTTGAAGAATCTCTGGAGGCTTCAGTTTTCATGTCCTTTTTACACACACACACTAACACACAAACAAACACACACACTTTTGCAGAATCAATAGTTAACTTCTGACTTTGTGTCCTTTTTACAAACACCCACACACACACACACCCTTGCAGAATTTCTAGAGGGCTTCTCACTTCGTGACATTTTACAAACACAGATACACACATACTTGCAGAATTTCTGGAGGGCTTCTGATTTCATGTACTTTTTACGCACGCACCCCCACACACACACACACACACACACACATACATGCATCCTTGCAGAATCGCTGGAATTCATCTCACGTCATGTAATTTATACACACACACATACTCAAACTCATTCCCTTGCAAAATCACTTGAGGATTTCTAACTTCGTGTTCTTTTTACAAACATACCCTCACACACAGACACACCCTTGCAGGATCTCTAGAGGGCTTCTGACTTGGTGTCCTTTTTACACACACGCACACAGACACATACAAACACCCGTGCAGAATCTTTGGAGGACTTCTAACAGCATGTCCTTTTTACACACACACACACACACACACACATCCTTGTAAAATCTCTAGAGGGATTCTGACTTCTTGTCCTTTTTACACACACACACACACACACACACACACACATCCTTGCAGAATCTACGTAAGGGTTCCAATTTCGTGTCTTTTTCACACAGATACAAACACACACACACACACACACACACACACCCTTGCAGAAATCCCAGAGGGCTTCTGATTCCTGTTCTTTTTACACACCCACACACACACACATACACACATGCATGCACCCTTGCAAAATATCTGGATTGCTTCTGACTTCGTGTTCTTTTTACACACACACACACTACACACACACACAGACAAACACACATAGACACTCCCTAGCAGAATTTCTAGAAGGCTTCTGAATTCTTGTCCTTTTTACACATACACACACAGACAAGCTTGTAGATTCTCTTGATGACTTCTGATTTTGTGTCCTTATTACACAGACACACACACACACACACTCCTTCACTCTCACACTCATACCTTTGCAGAAACCATAGAAGTCTTTTGACTTCGTGTCCTTTTTACACACATACACATACAGACAAACCAATGCAGGATCTCTAGAGGGCTTCTGACTTCGTGGCCTTTTACACAAACACACACACACACACACACAAAGACTCCCTCACACGGATACTCATGCCTTTCAGAATTCCTGGAAGGCTTCTGACTTCCTGTAGTTTTTAGACACACACACACACACACACACACACACAGACATAGATGCATCCTTGCAGAATTTCAGGATTGCTTCTGACTTTTTTCCTTTTTAAACACACACACACAGACACACGCACACACACACCCTTGCCGAATCTCTGGATGACTTCTGACTTCATGTCCTTTTAACACAACACACTCACCTTTGCAGAATCTCTAGAGGGCTTCTGACTTTGTGTCCTTTTTACAAACACACACACAAACACACACACACACACACACACACCCTTTGAAGAATCTCTGGAGGGCTTCAGTTTTCATGTCCTTTTTACACACACACACAAACACACACACTTTTGCAGAATCAATAGTCAACTTCTGACTTTGTGTCCTTTATACAAACACCCACACACACACACACACCCTTGCAGAATTTCTAGAGGGCTTCTCACTTCGTGACATTTTACAAACACAGATACACACATTCTTGCAGAATTTCTGGAGGGCTTCTGATTTCATGTACTTTTTACGCACACACACACACACACACACACACACACACATACATGCATCCTTGCAGAATCGCTGGAATTCATCTCACGTCATGTAATTTATACACACACACATACTCAAACTCATTCCCTTACAAATTCACTTGAGGGTTTCTAACTTCGTGTTCTTTTTACAAACATACTCTCACACACAGACACTCCCTTGCAGGATCTCTAGAGGTCTTCTCACTTGGTGTGCTTTTTACACACACGCACACAGACACATAGAAACACCCGTGCAGAATATTTGGAGGACTTCTAACATCATGTCCTTTTTACACACACACACACACACACACACACACACACACATCCTTGCAAAATCTCTAGAGGGATTCTGACTTCATGTCCTTTTTACACATACACACACACACATCCATGCAAAATCTCTAGAGGGATTCTGACTTCATGTCCTTTTTACACACACACACACACGTCCTTGCAGAATCTACATAAGGTTTCTGATTTCGTGTCTTTTTCACACAGATACAAACCCCCACACACACTCACACACCCTTGCAGAAATCCTAGAGGTCTTCGGAATTCGTGTTCTTTTTACACTCGCACACACACACACACATACACACATGCATGCACTCTTGCAAAATCTCTGGAGTGCTTCTGACTCCGTGTTCTTTTTACACACACACACACACTACACACACACAGACAAACACACATAGACACTCCCTAGCAGAATTTCTAGAAGGCTTCTGAATTCTTGTCCTTTTTACACATACACACACAGAGAAGCTTGTAGATTCTCTGGAGGGCTTCTGATTTTGTGTCCTTATTACACAGACACACACACACACACACACTTCTTCACTCTCACACTCATACCTTTGCAGAAACCCTAGAAGGCTTTTGACTTCGTGTCCTTTTTACACACACACACATACAGAAAAACCAATGCAGGATCTCTAGAGGGCTTCTGACTTCGTGGCCTTTTTACAGAAACACACACACACAAACACTCCCTCACACGGATACTCATGCCGTTCAGAATTCCTAGAGGGCTTCTGACTTCCTGTCCTTTTTACACACACACACACACACACATAGATGCATCCTTGCAGAATTTCAGGATTACTTCTGACTCTTTTCCTTTTTAAACACAAACACACACAGACACACGCACACACACACCCTTGCCGAATCTCTGATTACTTCTGACTTCATGTCCTTTTAACACAACACACTCACCTTTGCAGAATCTCTAGAGGGCTTCTCACTTCGTGACATTTTACAAACACAGATTCACACATACTTGCAGAATTTCTGGAGGGCTTCTGATTTCATGTACTTTTTACGCACGCACCCACACACACACACACACACACACATACATGCATCCTTGCAGAATCGCTGGAATTCATCTCACGTCATGTAATTTATACACACACACATACTCAAACTCATTCCCTTGCAAAATCACTTGAGGATTTCTAACCTCGTGTTCTTTTTACAAACATACCCTCACACACAGACACACCCTTGCAGGATCTCTAGAGGGCTTCTGACTTGGTGTCCTTTTTACACACACGCACACAGACACATACAAACACCCGTGCAGAATCTTTGGAGGACTTCTAACAGCATGTCCTTTTTACACACACACACACACACACACACACACACACACACACACACACACACATCCTTGCAAAATCTCTAGAGGGATTCTGACTTCATTTCCTTTTTACACACACACACACACACACATCCTTGCAGAATCTACGTAAGGGTTCGAATTTCGTGTCTTTTTCACACAGATACAAACACACACACCCACACACACACACACACACACACCCTTGCAGAAATCCCAGAGGGCTTCTGATTCGTGTTCTTTTTAC
>NC_134540.1:128967351-129012351 GCF_050624435.1 Tenrec ecaudatus
TTTTACACTCGCACACACACACACACACACATACACACATGCATGCACTCTTGCAAAATCTCTGGAGTGCTTCTGACTCCGTGTTCTTTTTACACACACACACACACTACACACACACAGACAAACACACATAGACACTCCCTAGCAGAATTTCTAGAAGGCTTCTGAATTCTTGTCCTTTTTACACATACACACACAGACAAGTTTGTAGATTCTCTGGAGGGCTTCTGATTTTGTGTCCTTATTACACACACACACTCCTTCACTCTCACACTCATACCTTTGCAGAAACCCTAGAAGGCTTTTGACTTCGTGTCCTTTTTACACACACACACACACAGACAAACCAATGCAGGATCTCGAGAGGGCTTCTGACTTCGTGTCCTATTTACACAAACACACACACACACACACAAACTCCCTCACACGGATACTTATGCCTTTCAGAATTCCTAGAGGGCTTCTGACTTAGTGTCCTTTTTACACACACACACACACACATAGATGCATCCTTGCAGAATTTCAGGATTGCTTCTGACTCTTTTCCTTTTTAAACACAAACACACACAGACACACGCACACACACACCCTTGCCGAATCTCTGATGACTTCTGACTTTATGTCCTTTTAACACAACACACTCACCTTTGCAGAATCTCTAGAGGGCTTCTGACTTTGTGTCCTTTTTACAAACACACACACACACACACACACACACACACACACACACCCTTTGAAGAATCTCTGGAGGGCTTCAGTTTTCATGTCCTTTTTACACACACACACACACACACACACAAACACACACTTTTGCAGGATCAATAGTCAACTTCTGACTTTGTGTCCTTTATACAAACACCCACACACACACACACACACCCTTGCAGAATTTCTAGAGGGCTTCTCACTTCGTGACATTTTACAAACACAAATACACACATACTTGCAGAATTTCTGGAGGGCTTCTGATTTCATGTACTTTTTACGCACACACACACACACACACACACACACACACAAATACATGCATCCTTGCAGAATCAGAGGAATTCATCTCATGTCATGTAAATTATACACACACACATACTCAAACTCATTCCCTTGCAAAATCACTTGAGGGTTTCTAACTTCGTGTTCTTTTTACAAACATACTCTCACACACAGACACTCCCCTGCAGGATCTCTAGAGGGCTTCTGACTTGGTGTCCTTTTTACACACACGCACACAGACACATACAAACACCCGTGCAGAATCTTTGGAGGACTTCTAACAGCATGTCCTTTTTACACACACACACACACACACACACACACATCCTTGCAAAATCTCTAGAGGGATTCTGACTTCATGTCCTTTTTACACACACACACACACACACATCCTTGCAGAATCTACATAAGTGTTCTGATTTCGTGTCTTTTTCACACAGATACAAACACAAACACACACACACACACACACCCTTGCAGAAATCCTAGAGGGCTTCGGACTTCGTGTTCTTTTTACACACCCACACACACACACATACACACATGCATGCACCCTTGCAAAATCTCTGGAGTGCTTCTGACTTCGTGTTCTTTTTACACACACACACACACTACACACACACACAGACAAACACACATAGACACTCCCTAGCAGAATTTCTAGAAGGCTTCTGAATTCTTGTCCTTTTTACACATACACACACAGACAAGCTTGTAGATTCTCTGGAGGGCTTCTGATTTTGTGTCCTTATTACGCACACACACACACACACACACACACACACACACACTCCTTCACTCTCACACTCATACCTTTGCAGAAACTATAGTAGGCTTTTGCATTCGTGTCCTATTTACACACACACACACATACAGACACACCAATGCAGGATCTCTAGAGGGCTTCTGACTTCGTGTCCTTTTTACACAAACACACACACACACAAACACTCCCTCACACGGATACTCATGCCGTTCAGAATTCCTAGAGGGCTTCTGACTTCCTGTTTTTTTTACACACACACACACACACACACACACACACACACACATAGATGCATCCTTGCAGAATTTCAGGATCGCTTGTGACTTTTTTTCCTTTTTAAACACACACACACACACACACACACCCTTGCCGAATCTCGTGATGACTTCTGACTTCATGTCCTTTTAACACAACACACTCACCTTTGCAGAATCTATAGAGGGCTTCTGACTTTGTGTCCTTTTTACAAACACACACACACACACCCTTTGAAGAATCTCTGGAGGGCTTCAGTTTTCATGTCCTTTTTACACACACACACACAAACACAAACACACACACTTTTGCAGAATCAATAGTCAACTTCTGACTTTGTGTCCTTTTTACAAACACCCACACACACACACACACCCTTGCAGAATTTCTAGAGGGCTTCTCCCTTCGTGACATTTTACAAACACAGACACACACATACTTGCAGAATTTCTGGAGGGCTTCTGATTTCATGTACTTTTTACGCACGCACACACACACACATACACATACATGCATCCTTGCAGAATCGCTGGAATTCATCTCACGTCATGTAATTTATACACACACACATACTCAAACTCATTCCCTTGCAAAATCACTTGAGGATTTCTAACTTCGTCTTCTTTTTACAAACATACCCTCACACACAGACACACCCTTGCAGGATCTCTAGAGGGCTTCTGACTTGGTGTCCTTTTTACACACACGCACACAGACACATACAAACACCCGTGCAGAATCTTTGGAGGACTTCTAACAGCATGTCCTTATTACACACACACACAGACATACACACATCCTTGCAAAATCTCTAGAGGGATTCTGACTTCATGTCATTTTTACACACACAAACACACATCCTTGCAGAATCTACATAAGGGTTCTGATTTCGTGTCTTTTTCACACAGATACAAACACACACACACACACACCCTTGCAGAAATCCTAGAGGGCTTCGGACTTCGTGTTCTTTTTACACACGCACACACACACATACACACATGCATGCACCCTTGCAAAATCTCTGGAGTGCTTCTGACTTCGTGTTCTTTTTACACACACACACACACACACTCCTTCACTCTCACACTCATACCTTTGCAGAAACCCTAGAAGGCTTTTGACTTCGTGTCCTTTTTACACACACACACACACACACACACACACACACACACAGACAAACCAATGCAGGATCTCTAGAGGGCTTCTGACTTCGTGTCCTTTTTACAAACACACACACACACACACACAAACTCCCTCACACGGATACTTATGCCTTTCAGAATTCCTAGAGGGCTTCTGACTTCCTGTCCTTTTTACACACACACACACACACACACACACACACATAGATGAATCCTTGCAGATTTTCAGGATCGCTTGTGACTTTTTTCCTTTTTAAACACACACACACACAGACACACGCACACACACACCCTTGCCGAATCTCGGGATGACTTCTGCCTTCATGTCCTTTTAACACAACACACTCACCTTTGCAGAATCTCTAGAGGGCTTCTGACTTTGTGTCCTTTTTACAAAAACACACACACACACACACACACACCCTTTGAAGAATCTCTGGAGGGCTTCAGTTTTCATGTCATTTATACACACACACACACACACACACACACACTTTTGCAGAATCAATAGTCAACTTCTGACTTTGTGTCCTTTTTACAAACACCCACACACACACACACACCCTTGCAGAATTTCTAGAGGGCTTCTCACTTCGTGACATTTTACAAACACAGACACACACATACTTGCAGAATTTCTGGAGGGCTTCTGATTTCATGTACTTTTTACCCACGTGCACACACACACACACACACACACACACATACATGCATCCTTGCAGAATCACTGGAATTCATCTCATGTCATGTAAATTATACACACACACATACTCAAACTCATTCCCTTGCAAAATCACTTGAGGGTTTCTAACTTCGTGTTCTTTTTACAAACATACTCTCACACACAGACACTCCCCTGCAGGATCTCTAGAGGGCTTCTGACTTGGTGTCCTTTTTACACACACGCACACAGACACATACAAACACCCGTGCAGAATCTTTGGAGGACTTCTAACAGCATGTCCTTTTTACACACACACACACACACACACACACACACACACATCCTTGCAAAATCTCTAGAGGGATTCTGACTTCATGTCCTTTTTACACACACACACACACACATCCTTGCAGAATCTACATAAGTGTTCTGATTTCGTGTCTTTTTCACACAGATACAAACACAAACACACACACACACACACACACTTGCAGAAATACTAGAGGGCTTCGGACTTCGTGTTCTTTTTACACACCCACACACACACACATACACACATGCATGCACCCTTGCAAAATCTCTGGAGTGCTTCTGACTTCGTGTTCTTTTTACACACACACACACACACTCCTTCACTCTCACACTCATACCTTTGCAGAAACCCTAGAAGGCTTTTGACTTCGTGTCCTTTTTACACACACACACACACACACACACACACAGACAAACCAATGCAGGCTCTCTAGAGGGCTTCTGACTTCGTGTCCTTTTTACAAACACACACACACACACACAAACTCCCTCACACGGATACTTATGCCTTTCAGAATTCATAGAGGGCTTCTGACTTCCTGTCCTTTTTACACACACACACACACACACACACACACATAGATGCATCCTTGCAGATTTTCAGGATCGCTTGTGACTTTTTTCCTTTTTAAACACACACACACACAGACACACGCACACACACACCCTTGCCGAATCTCGGGATGACTTCTGCCTTCATGTCCTTTTAACACAACACACTCACCTTTGCAGAATCTCTAGAGGGCTTCTGACTTTGTGTCCTTTTTACAAAAACACAAACACACACACACACACCCTTTGAAGAATCTCTGGAGGGCTTCAGTTTTCATGTCATTTATACACACACACACACAAACACACACACTTTTGCAGAATCAATAGTCAACTTCTGACTTTGTGTCCTTTTTACAAACACCCACACACACACACACACCCTTGCAGAATTTCTAGAGGGCTTCTCACTTCGTGACATTTTACAAACACAGACACACACATACTTGCAGAATTTCTGGAGGGCTTCTGATTTCATGTACTTTTTACCCACGTGCACACACACACACACACACACACACATACATGCATCCTTGCAGAATCGCTGGAATTCATCTCACGTCATGTAATTTATACACACACACATACTCAAACTCATTCCCTTGCAAAATCACTTGAGGATTTCTAACTTCGTCTTCTTTTTACAAACATACCCTCACACACAGACACACCCTTGCAGGATCTCTAGAGGGCTTCTGACTTGGTGACCTTTTTACACACACGCACACAGACACATACAAACACCCGTGCAGAATCTTTGGAGGACTTCTAACAGCATGTCCTTTTTACACACACACACAGACACACACACACATCCTTGCAAAATATCTAGAGGGATTATGACTTCATGTCCTTTTTACACACACACACACACACACATCCTTGCAGAATCTACATAAGGGTTGTGATTTCGTGTCTTTTTCACACAGATACAAACACACACACGCACACACACCCTTGCAGAAATCCTAGAGGGCTTCGGACTTCGTGTTCTTTTTACACACACACACACACACACACACACATACACACATGCATGCACCCTTGCAAAATCTCTGGAGTTCTTCTGACTTCGTGTTCTTTTTACAAACACACACACTACACACACAGACAAACACACATAGACACTCCCTAGCAGAATTTCTAGAAGGCTTCTGAATTCTTGTCCTTTTTACACATACACACACAGACAAGCTTGTAGATTCTCTGGAGGGCTTTGATTTTGTGTCCTTATTACACACACACACACACACACACACTCCTTCACTCTAACACTCATACCTTTGCAGAAACCCTAGAAGGTTTTGACTTCGCGTCCTTTTTACACACACACACATACAGACACACCAATGCAGGATCTCTAGAGGGCTTCTGACTTCGTGTCCTTTTTACACACACACACTCACACATCCTTGCAGAATTCCTGGATGGTTTCATACTTTGTGTCTTTTTTAAATACACACACACACTCATCTTTGCAAAAACCCTAGAGGGCTTCGCACTTCGTGTTTTCTTACACACGCACACACACGCACACACACACATGCCCGCACCCTTGCAGAGTCTCTGGAGTGCTTCTGATTTCGTGTCGTTTTTACACACAAACACACGCACACACACACACACACCCTTGAAGAATCTCTGGAGGCCTCTGACTTCAGAACTTTTTGCACACACGTACACTCCCACAAGCACCTTTGCAGAATCTCTGGAGTACTTCTGACTTCGTTTCCTTTATACACACACACACACACACACTCACACACTCCCTCACTCTCACACTCATACCTTTGCAGTAACCATAGAAGGCTTTTAAATTCATGTCCTTTTTACACACACACACACACACACACACACACATAGAGGCATCCTTGCAGTATTTCTGGATGGCTTCTGACTTTTTTCCTTTTTAAACACACACACACACACACACACACACACACTTGCCGAATCTCTGGATGACTTATGACTTCATGTCCTTTTAACAAAACACACTCACCGTTGCAGAATCTCTAGAGGGCTTCTGACTTTGTGTCCGTTTTACACAAACGCACACACACACACACACACACACACCCATGAAGAATCGGGAGGCCTTCTGACTTCATAACTATTTACACACACATACACCACACAAGCACCTTTGCTGAATCTCTGGAGTACTTCTGACTTCGTTTCCTTTATACACACACACACACACACTGATACGCATACCGTTGCAAAATTCGTAGAGGGCTTCATACTTTGTGTCCTTTTTACACACACACACTCACACATCCTTGCATAATTCCTGGATGGCTTCATACTTTGTGTCCTTTTTAAACACACACACACACCCTTGCAGAAACTCTAGAGGGCTTCGGACTTCATGTTCTTTTTACACATGCACACACACACATACACACATGCACGCACACTTGCAGAGTCTCTGGAGTACTTCTGACTTCGTGTCCTTTTTACACACACACACACTCACACACGTTCACACACACACATAGACACACCCTAGCAGAATTTCTAGAAGGCTTCTGAATTCTTGTCGTTTTTACACATACACACACAGACACGCTTGTAGAATCTATGAATGGGTTTTGACTTCGTGTCCTTTATAAACACACACACACACACACACACACACACACACACCCTCACAGATAATCATACCTTTGCAGAATTCCTAGAGGGCTTCTGACTTCCTGTCCTTTTTACACGCACACACACACACAAACACACACACACACACACACATAGATGCATCCTTGCCGAATTTCTGAATGGCTTCTGACTTTTTTCCAATTTAAACACACACACACACACACACACACATTTGCCGAATCTCTGGATGATTTCTGACTTCATGACTTTTTAACACAACACACTCACAGTTGCAGAATCTCTAGAGGGCTTCTTAATTTGTGTCCTTTTTACACAAACACACGCACACACACACACACACACACACACACACACACCCTTGAAGAATCTCTGGAGGCCTCTGACTTCATAATTTTTACACACACATACACTCACACAAGCACCTTTGCAGAATCTCTGGAGTACTTCTGACTTCGTTTCCTTTATACACACACACACACATACACACACACACACACACTGATAAGCATACCGTTGCAAAATTCGTAGAGGGTTCTTACTTTGTGTCCTTTTTACACACACACACTCACACATCCCTGCAGAATTCCTGGATGGCTTCATACTTTGTGTCCTTTTTAAACACACACACACACACACCTTTGTTGAAACTCTAGAGGGCTTCCGACTTCGTGTTCTTTTTACACACGCACACACACACACATACACACATGCACGCACACTTGCAGAATCTCTGGAGTACTTCTGACTTCGTGTCCTTTTTACACACACACACACTCACACACGTTCACACACAAACATAGACACTCCCTAGCAGAATTTCTAAAAGGCTTCTGAATTCTTGTCCTTTTTACACATACACACACAGACAAGCTTGTAGATTCTCTGGAGGGCTTCTAATTTTGTGTCCTTATTACACACACACACACACACACATCCTTGCAGAATCTACATAAGGGTTCTGATTTCGTGTCTTTTTCACAGAGATACAAACACACACACACACACACACACACCCTTGCAGAAATCCTAGAGGTCTTCGGACTTCGTGTTCTTTTTACACACGCACACACACACACACATAAACACATGCATGCACCCTTGCAAAATCTCTGGAGTGCTTCTGACTTCGTGTTCTTTTTACACACACACAAACTACACACACACACACACACAGACACTCCCTAGCAGAATTTCTAGAAGGCTTCTGAATTCTTGTCCTTTTTACACATACACACACAGACAAGCTTGTAGATTCTCGGGAGGGCTTCTAATTTTGTGTCCTTATTACACACACACACACACACACTCCTTCACTCTCACACTCATACCTTTGCAGAAACCCTAGAAGGCTTTTGACTTCGTGTCCTTTTTACAAACACACACACACACACAAACCAATGCAGGATCTCTAGAGGGCTTCAGACTTCGTGTCCTTTTTACACAAACACACACACACACAAAAAAACTCCCTCACACGGATACTTATGCCTTTCAGAATTCCTAGAGGGCTTCTGACTTCCTGTCCTTTTTACACACACACACACACACACACACATAGATGCATGCTTGTAGAATTTCAGGAACGCTTGTGAGTTGTTTCCTTTTTAAACACACACACTCACAGAAAGACGCACACACACACCCTTGCCGAATCTCTGGATGACTTCTGACTTCATGTCCTTTTAACACAACACACTCACCTTTGCAGAATCTCTAGAGGGCTTCAGACTTTTTGTCCTTTTTACAAACACACACACACACACACACACACACACACACACCCTTTGAAGAATCTCTGGAGGGCTTCAGTTTTCATGTCCTTTTTACACACACACACACACACACACACACATAAATGCATCCTTGTAGAATTTCAGGAACGCTTGTGACTTTTTTCCTTTTTAAACACACACACTCACAGACACACGCACACACACACCCTAGCCGAATCACTGGATGACTTCTGACTTCATGTCCTTTTAACACAACACATTCACCTTTGCAGAATCTCTAGAGGGCTTCAGACTTTTTGTCCTTTTTACAAACACACACACACACACACAAACACACACACACACACCCTTTGAAGAATCTCTGGAGGGCTTCAGTTTTCATGTCCTTTTTACACACACACACACACAAACACAAACACACACACTTTTGCAGAATCAATAGTCAACTTCTGACTTTGTGTCCTTTTTACAAACACCCACACACACACACACACCCTTGCAGAATTTCTAGAGGGCTTCTCACTTCGTGACATTTTACAAACACAGATACACACATACTTGCAGCATTTCTGGAGGGCTTCTGATTTCATGTACTTTTTACGCACACACGCAGACACACACACACACATCCATGCATCCTTGCAGAATCGCTGGAATTCATCTCACGTCATGTAATTTATACACACACACATACTCAAACTCATTCCCTTGCAAAATCACTTGAGGATTTCTAACTTCGTGTTCTTTTTACAAACATACCCTCACACACAGACACACCCTTGCAGGATCTCTAGAGGGCTTCTGACTTGGTGTCCTTTTTACACACACGCACACAGACACATACAAACACCCGTGCAGAACCTTTAGAGGACTTCTAACAGCATGTCCTTTTTACATACACACAGACACACACACACATCCTTGCAAAATCTCTAGAGGGATTCTGACTTCATGTCCTTTTTACACACACACACATCCTTGCAGAATCTACATAAGGGTTCTGATTTCGTGTCTTTTTCACACAGATACACACACACACACACACACACACACACACACCCTTGTAGAAATCCTAGAGGGCTTCGGACTTCGTGTTCTTTTTACACACGCACACACACACACACACATACACACATGCATGCACCCTTGCAAAATCTCTGGAGTGCTTCTGACTTCGTGTTCTTTTTACACACACACACACTACACACACACACAGACAAACACACATAGACACTCCCTAGCAGAATTTCTAGAAGGCTTCTGATTTCTTGTCCTTTTTACACATACACACACAGACAAGCTTGTAGATTCTCTGGATGGCTTCTGATTTTGTGTCCTTATTACACAGACACACACACACACACACTCCTTCACTCTCACACTCATACCTTTGCAGAAACCATAGAAGTCTTTTGACTTCGTGTCCTTTTTACACACATACACATACAGACAAACCAATGCAGGATCTCTAGAGGGCTTCTGAATTCGTGGCCTTTTACACAAACACACACACACACAAACACAAAGACTCCCTCACACGGATACTCATGCCTTTCAGAATTCCTGGAAGGCTTCTGACTTCCTGTAGTTTTTAGACACACACACACACACACACACACACACACAATGATGCATCCTTGCAGAATTTCAGGATTGCTTCTGACTTTTTTCCTTTTTAAACACACACACACATACAGACACACGCACACACACACCCTTGCCGAATCTCTGGATGACTTCTGACTTCATGTCCTTTTAACACAACACACTCACCTTTGCAGAATCTCTAGAGGGCTTCTGACTTTGTGTCCTTTTTACAAACACACACACACACAAACACACACACACACACACCCTTTGAAGAATCTCTGGAGGGCTTCAGTTTTCATGTCCTTTTTACACACACACACAAACACACACACTTTTGCAGAATCAATAGTCAACTTCTGACTTTGTGTCCTTTATACAAACACCCACACACACACACACACCCTTGCAGAATTTCTAGAGGGCTTCTCACTTCGTGACATTTTACAAACACAGATACACACATTCTTGCAGAATTTCTGGAGGGCTTCTGATTTCATGTACTTTTTACGCACACACACACACACACACACACACACATACATGCATCCTTGCAGAATCGCTGGAATTCATCTCACGTCATGTAATTTATACACACACACATACTCAAACTCATTCCCTTACAAAATCACTTGAGCGTTTCTAACTTCGTGTTCTTTTTACAAACATACTCTCACACACAGACACTCCCTTGCACGATCTCTAGAGGTCTTCTGACTTGGTGTGCTTTTTACACACACGCACACAGACACATAGAAACACCCGTGCAGAATATTTGGAGGACTTCTAACAGCATGTCCTTTTTACACACACACACACACACACACACACACATCCTTGCAAAATCTCTAGAGGGATTCTGACTTCATGTCCTTTTTACACATACACACACACACACATCCTTGCAAAATCTCTAGAGGGATTCTGACTTCATGTCCTTTTTACACACACACACACACACACACACACACGTCCTTGCAGAATCTACATAAGGTTTCTGATTTCGTGTCTTTTTCACACAGATACAAACACACACACACACACACACACACACCCTTGCAGAAATCCTAGAGGTCTTCGGAATTCGTGTTCTTTTTACACTCGCACACACACACACACACACATACACACATGCATGCACTCTTGCAAAATCTCTGGAGTGCTTCTGACTCCGTGTTCTTTTTACACACACACACACACTACACACACACAGACAAACACACATAGACACTCCCTAGCAGAATTTCTAGAAGGCTTCTGAATTCTTGTCCTTTTTACACATACACACACAGACAAGCTTGTAGATTCTCTGGAGGGCTTCGGATTTTGTGTCCTTATTACACAGACACACACACACACACTCCTTCACTCTCACACTCATACCTTTGCAGAAACCCTAGAAGGCTTTTGACTTCGTGTCCTTTTTACACACACACACATACAGACAAACCAATGCAGGACCTCTAGAGGGCTTCTGACTTCGTGGCCTTTTTACAGAAACACACACACACACACACAAACACTCCCTCACACGGATACTCATGCCGTTCAGAATTCCTAGAGGGCTTCTGACTTCCTGTCCTTTTTACACACACACACACACACACATAGATGCATCCTTGCAGAATTTCAGGATTGCTTCTGACTCTTTTCCTTTTTAAACACAAACACACACAGACACACGCACACACACACCCTTTCCGAATCTCTGATGACTTCTGACTTTATGTCCTTTTAACACAACACACTCACCTTTGCAGAATCTCTAGAGGGCTTCTGACTTTGTGTCCTTTTTACAAACACACACACACACACACACACACACACACACCCTTTGAAGAATCTCTGGAGGGCTTCAGTTTTCATGTCCTTTTTACACACACACACACACACACACAAACACACACTTTTGCAGGATCAATAGTCAACTTCTGACTTTGTGTCCTTTATACAAACACCCACCCACACACACACACACCCTTGCAGAATTTCTAGAGGGCTTCTCACTTCGTGACATTTTACAAACACAGACACACACATACTTGCAGAATTTCTGGAGGGCTTCTGATTTCATGTACTTTTTACGCACACACACACACACACACACACACAAATACATGCATCCTTGCAGAATCAGAGGAATTCATCTCATGTCATGTAAATTATACACACACACATACTCAAACTCATTCCCTTGCAAAATCACTTGAGGGTTTCTAACTTCGTGTTCTTTTTACAAACATACTCTCACACACAGACACTCCCCTGCAGGATCTCTAGAGGGCTTCTGACTTGGTGTCCTTTTTACACACACGCACACAGACACATACAAACACCCGTGCAGAATCTTTGGAGGACTTCTAACAGCATGTCCTTTTTACACACACACACACACACACACACACATCCTTGCAAAATCTCTAGAGGGATTCTGACTTCATGTCCTTTTTACACACACACACACACACACACATCCTTGCAGAATCTACATAAGTGTTCTGATTTCGTGTCTTTTTCACACAGATACAAACACAAACACACACACACACACACACACCCTTGCAGAAATCCTAGAGGGCTTCGGACTTCGTGTTCTTTTTACACACCCACACACACACACATACACACATGCATGCACCCTTGCAAAATCTCTGGAGTGCTTCTGACTTCGTGTTCTTTTTACACACACACACACACTACACACACACACAGACAAACACACATAGACACTCCCTAGCAGAATTTCTAGAAGGCTTCTGAATTCTTGTCCTTTTTACACATACACACACAGACAAGCTTGTAGATTCTCTGGAGGGCTTCTGATTTTGTGTCCTTATTACGCACACACACACACACACACACACACACACACTCCTTCACTCTCACACTCATACCTTTGCAGAAACTATAGTAGGCTTTTGCATTCGTGTCCTATTTACACACACACACACACATACAGACACACCAATGCAGGATCTCTAGAGGGCTTCTGACTTCGTGTCCTTTTTACACAAACACACACACACACAAACACTCCCTCACACGGATACTCATGCCGTTCAGAATTCCTAGAGGGCTTCTGACTTCCTGTTTTTTTTACACACACACACACACACACACACACACACACACACATAGATGCATCCTTGCAGAATTTCAGGATCGCTTGTGACTTTTTTTCCTTTTTAAACACACACACACACACACACACAGACACACACACACACACACCCTTGCCGAATCTCGTGATGACTTCTGACTTCATGTCCTTTTAACACAACACACTCACCTTTGCAGAATCTATAGAGGGCTTCTGACTTTGTGTCCTTTTTACAAACACACACACACACACCCTTTGAAGAATCTCTGGAGGGCTTCAGTTTTCATGTCCTTTTTACACACACACACACAAACACAAACACACACACTTTTGCAGAATCAATAGTCAACTTCTGACTTTGTGTCCTTTTTACAAACACCCACACACACACACACACCCTTGCAGAATTTCTAGAGGGCTTCTCCCTTCGTGACATTTTACAAACACAGACACACACATACTTGCAGAATTTCTGGAGGGCTTCTGATTTCATGTACTTTTTACGCACGCACACACACACACATACACATACATGCATCCTTGCAGAATCGCTGGAATTCATCTCACGTCATGTAATTTATACACACACACATACTCAAACTCATTCCCTTGCAAAATCACTTGAGGATTTCTAACTTCGTCTTCTTTTTACAAACATACCCTCACACACAGACACACCCTTGCAGGATCTCTAGAGGGCTTCTGACTTGGTGTCCTTTTTACACACACGCACACAGACACATACAAACACCCGTGCAGAATCTTTGGAGGACTTCTAACAGCATGTCCTTTTTACACACACACACAGACATACACACATCCTTGCAAAATCTCTAGAGGGATTCTGACTTCATGTCATTTTTACACACACAAACACACATCCTTGCAGAATCTACATAAGGGTTCTGATTTCGTGTCTTTTTCACACAGATACAAACACACACACACACACACCCTTGCAGAAATCCTAGAGGGCTTCGGACTTCGTGTTCTTTTTACACACGCACACACACACATACACACATGCATGCACCCTTGCAAAATCTCTGGAGTGCTTCTGACTTCGTGTTCTTTTTACACACACACACACACACTCCTTCACTCTCACACTCATACCTTTGCAGAAACTCTAGAAGGCTTTTGACTTCGTGTCCTTTTTACACACACACACACACACACACACAGACAAACCAATGCAGGATCTCTAGAGGGCTTCTGACTTCGTGTCCTTTTTACAAACACACACACACACACACACAAACTCCCTCACACGGATACTTATGCCTTTCAGAATTCCTAGAGGGCTTCTGACTTCCTGTCCTTTTTACACACACACACACACACACACACACACACATAGATGAATCCTTGCAGATTTTCAGGATCGCTTGTGACTTTTTTCCTTTTTAAACACACACACACACAGACACACGCACACACACACCCTTGCCGAATCTCGGGATGACTTCTGCCTTCATGTCCTTTTAACACAACACACTCACCTTTGCAGAATCTCTAGAGGGCTTCTGACTTTGTGTCCTTTTTACAAAAACACACACACACACACACACACCCTTTGAAGAATCTCTGGAGGGCTTCAGTTTTCATGTCATTTATACACACACACACACACACACACACTTTTGCAGAATCAATAGTCAACTTCTGACTTTGTGTCCTTTTTACAAACACCCACACACACACACACACCCTTGCAGAATTTCTAGAGGGCTTCTCACTTCGTGACATTTTACAAACACAGACACACACATACTTGCAGAATTTCTGGAGGGCTTCTGATTTCATGTACTTTTTACCCACGTGCACACACACACACACACACACACACACATACATGCATCCTTGCAGAATCACTGGAATTCATCTCATGTCATGTAAATTATACACACACACATACTCAAACTCATTCCCTTGCAAAATCACTTGAGGGTTTCTAACTTCGTGTTCTTTTTACAAACATACTCTCACACACAGACACTCCCCTGCAGGATCTCTAGAGGGCTTCTGACTTGGTGTCCTTTTTACACACACGCACACAGACACATACAAACACCCGTGCAGAATCTTTGGAGGACTTTTAACAGCATGTCCTTTTTACACACACACACACACACACACACACACACACACATCCTTGCAAAATCTCTAGAGGGATTCTGACTTCATGTCCTTTTTACACACACACACACACACATCCTTGCAGAATCTACATAAGTGTTCTGATTTCGTGTCTTTTTCACACAGATACAAACACAAACACACACACACACACACACTTGCAGACATACTAGAGGGCTTCGGACTTCGTGTTCTTTTTACACACCCACACACACACACATACACACATGCATGCACCCTTGCAAAATCTCTGGAGTGCTTCTGACTTCGTGTTCTTTTTACACACACACACACACACTCCTTCACTCTCACACTCATACCTTTGCAGAAACCCTAGAAGGCTTTTGACTTCGTGTCCTTTTTACACACACACACACACACACACAGACAAACCAATGCAGGATCTCTAGAGGGCTTCTGACTTCGTGTCCTTTTTACAAACACACACACACACACACAAACTCCCTCACACGGATACTTATGCCTTTCAGAATTCATAGAGGACTTCTGAGTTCCTGTCCTTTTTACACACACACACACACACACACACACACATAGATGCATCCTTGCAGATTTTCAGGATCGCTTGTGACTTTTTTCCTTTTTAAACACACACACACACAGACACACGCACACACACACCCTTGCCGAATCTCGGGATGACTTCTGCCTTCATGTCCTTTTAACACAACACACTCACCTTTGCAGAATCTCTAGAGGGCTTCTGACTTTGTGTCCTTTTTACAAAAACACAAACACACACACACACACCCTTTGAAGAATCTCTGGAGGGCTTCAGTTTTCATGTCATTTATACACACACACACACAAACACACACACTTTTGCAGAATCAATAGTCAACTTCTGACTTTGTGTCCTTTTTACAAACACCCACACACACACACACACCCTTGCAGAATTTCTAGAGGGCTTCTCACTTCGTGACATTTTACAAACACAGACACACACATACTTGCAGAATTTCTGGAGGGCTTCTGATTTCATGTACTTTTTACCCACGTGCACACACACACACACACACACACACATACATGCATCCTTGCAGAATCGCTGGAATTCATCTCACGTCATGTAATTTATACACACACACATACTCAAACTCATTCCCTTGCAAAATCACTTGAGGATTTCTAACTTCGTCTTCTTTTTACAAACATACCCTCACACACAGACACACCCTTGCAGGATCTCTAGAGGGCTTCTGACTTGGTGACCTTTTTACACACACGCACACAGACACATACAAACACCCGTGCAGAATCTTTGGAGGACTTCTAACAGCATGTCCTTTTTACACACACACACAGACACACACACACATCCTTGCAAAATATCTAGAGGGATTATGACTTCATGTCCTTTTTACACACACACACACACACACACATCCTTGCAGAATCTACATAAGGGTTGTGATTTCGTGTCTTTTTCACACAGATACAAACACACACACGCACACACACCCTTGCAGAAATCCTAGAGGGCTTCGGACTTCGTGTTCTTTTTACACACACACACACACACACACACATACACACATGCATGCACCCTTGCAAAATCTCTGGAGTTCTTCTGACTTCGTGTTCTTTTTACAAACACACACACTACACACACAGACAAACACACATAGACACTCCCTAGCAGAATTTCTAGAAGGCTT
Organism: Tenrec ecaudatus; assembly: GCF_050624435.1. NCBI lineage: Eukaryota > Metazoa > Chordata > Mammalia > Afrosoricida > Tenrecidae > Tenrec > Tenrec ecaudatus. Next base: position 128,984,893 of record NC_134540.1, read on the forward strand.
CTGAATTCTTGTCCTTTTTACACATACACACACAGACAAGCTTGTAGATTCTCTGGAGGCCTTTGATTTTGTGTCCTTATTACACACACACACACACACACACACTCCTTCACTCTAACACTCATACCTTTGCAGAAACCCTAGAAGGCTTTTGACTTCGTGTCCTTTTTACACACACACACATACAGACACACCAATGCAGGATCTCTAGAGGGCTTCTGACTTCGTGTCCTTTTTACACACACACACTCACACATCCTTGCAGAATTCCTGGATGGTTTCATACTTTGTGTCTTTTATAAATACACACACACACTCATCTTTGCAAAACCCTAGAGGGCTTCGCACTTCGTGTTTTCTTACACACGCACACACACACACACACACACACATGCCCGCACCCTTGCAGAGTCTCTGGAGTGCTTCTGATTTCGTGTCGTTTTTACACACAAACACACGCACACACACACACACACCCTTGAAGAATCTCTGGAGGCCTCTGACTTCAGAACTTTTTGCACACACGTACACTCCCACAAGCACCTTTGCAGAATCTCTGGAGTACTTCTGACTTCGTTTCCTTTATACACACACACACACACACACTCACACACTCCCTCACTCTCACACTCATACCTTTGCAGTAACCATAGAAGGCTTTTAAATTCATGTCCTTTTTACACACACACACACATACACACACACACATAGAGGCATCCTTGCAGTATTTCTGGATGGCTTCTGACTTTTTTCCTTTTTAAACACACACACACACACACACACACACACTTGCCGAATCTCTGGATGACTTATGACTTCATGTCCTTTTAACAAAACACACTCACCGTTGCAGAATCTCTAGAGGGCTTCTGACTTTGTGTCCGTTTTACACAAACGCACACACACACACACACACACCCATGAAGAATCGGGAGGCCTTCTGACTTCATAACTATTTACACACACATACACCACACAAGCACCTTTGCTGAATCTCTGGAGTACTTCTGACTTCGTTTCCTTTATACACACACACACACACACTGATACGCATACCGTTGCAAAATTCGTAGAGGGCTTCATACTTTGTGTCCTTTTTACACACACACACTCACACATGCTTGCATAATTCCTGGATGGCTTCATACTTTGTGTCCTTTTTAAACACACACACACACCCTTGCAGAAACTCTAGAGGGCTTCGGACTTCATGTTCTTTTTACACATGCACACACACACATACACACATGCACGCACACTTGCAGAGTCTCTGGAGTACTTCTGACTTCGTGTCCTTTTTACACACACACACACTCACACACGTTCACACACACACATAGACACACCCTAGCAGAATTTCTAGAAGGCTTCTGAATTCTTGTCGTTTTTACACATACACACACAGACACGCTTGTAGAATCTATGAATGGGTTTTGACTTCGTGTCCTTTATAAACACACACACACACACACACACACCCTCACAGATAATCATACCTTTGCAGAATTCCTAGAGGGCTTCTGACTTCCTGTCCTTTTTACACGCACACACACACACAAACACACACACACACACACACACATAGATGCATCCTTGCCGAATTTCTGAATGGCTTCTGACTTTTTTCCAATTTAAACACACACACACACACACACACATTTGCCGAATCTCTGGATGATTTCTGACTTCATGACTTTTTAACACAACACACTCACCGTTGCAGAATCTCTAGAGGGCTTCTTAATTTGTGTCCTTTTTACACAAACACACGCACACACACACACACACACACACACACACACACACCCTTGAAGAATCTCTGGAGGCCTCTGACTTCATAATTTTTACACACACATACACTCACACAAGCACCTTTGCAGAATCTCTGGAGTACTTCTGACTTCGTTTCCTTTATACACACACACACACATACACACACACACACACACTGATAAGCATACCGTTGCAAAATTCGTAGAGGGTTCTTACTTTGTGTCCTTTTTACACACACACACTCACACATCCCTGCAGAATTCCTGGATGGCTTCATACTTTGTGTCCTTTTTAAACACACACACACACACACCTTTGTTGAAACTCTAGAGGGCTTCCGACTTCGTGTTCTTTTTACACACGCACACACACACATACACACATGCACGCACACTTGCAGAATCTCTGGAGTACTTCTGACTTCGTGTCCTTTTTACACACACACACACTCACACACGTTCACACACAAACATAGACACTCCCTAGCAGAATTTCTAAAAGGCTTCTGAATTCTTGTCCTTTTTACACATACACACACAGACAAGCTTGTAGATTCTCTGGAGGGCTTCTAATTTTGTGTCCTTATTACACACACACACACACACACATCCTTGCAGAATCTACATAAGGGTTCTGATTTCGTGTCTTTTTCACAGAGATACAAACACACACACACACACACACACACACACCCTTGCAGAAATCCTAGAGGTCTTCGGACTTCGTGTTCTTTTTACACACGCACACACACACACACATAAACACATGCATGCACCCTTGCAAAATCTCTGGAGTGCTTCTGACTTCGTGTTCTTTTTACACACACACAAACTACACACACACACACACACACACACAGACACTCCCTAGCAGAATTTTTAGAAGGCTTCTGAATTCTTGTCCTTTTTACACATACACACACAGACAAGCTTGTAGATTCTCTGGAGGGCTTCTAATTTTGTGTCCTTATTACACACACACACACACACACACACACTCCTTCACTCTCACACTCATACCTTTGCAGAAACCCTAGAAGGCTTTTGACTTCGTGTCCTTTTTACAAACACACACACACACACAAACCAATGCAGGATCTCTAGAGGGCTTCAGACTTCGTGTCCTTTTTACACAAACACACACACACACACAAAAACTCCCTCACACGGATACTTATGCCTTTCAGAATTCCTAGAGGGCTTCTGACTTCCTGTCCTTTTTACACACACACACACACACACACATAGATGCATGCTTGTAGAATTTCAGGAACGCTTGTGAGTTGTTTCCTTTTTAAACACACACACTCACAGAAAGACGCACACACACACCCTTGCCGAATCTCTGGATGACTTCTGACTTCATGTCCTTTTAACACAACACACTCACCTTTGCAGAATCTCTAGAGGGCTTCAGACTTTTTGTCCTTTTTACAAACACACACACACACACACACACACACACACACACCCTTTGAAGAATCTCTGGAGGGCTTCAGTTTTCATGTCCTTTTTACACACACACACACACACACACACACATAAATGCATCCTTGTAGAATTTCAGGAACGCTTGTGACTTTTTTCCTTTTTAAACACACACACTCACAGACACACGCACACACACACCCTAGCCGAATCACTGGATGACTTCTGACTTCATGTCCTTTTAACACAACACATTCACCTTTGCAGAATCTCTAGAGGGCTTCAGACTTTTTGTCCTTTTTACAAACACACACACACACACACACAAACACACACACACACACCCTTTGAAGAATCTCTGGAGGGCTTCAGTTTTCATGTCCTTTTTACACACACACACACACAAACACAAACACACACACTTTTGCAGAATCAATAGTCAACTTCTGACTTTGTGTCCTTTTTACAAACACCCACACACACACACACACCCTTGCAGAATTTCTAGAGGGCTTCTCACTTCGTGACATTTTACAAACACAGATACACACATACTTGCAGCATTTCTGGAGGGCTTCTGATTTCATGTACTTTTTACGCACACACGCAGACACACACACACACATACATGCATCCTTGCAGAATCGCTGGAATTCATCTCACGTCATGTAATTTATACACACACACATACTCAAACTCATTCCCTTGCAAAATCACTTGAGGATTTCTAACTTCGTGTTCTTTTTACAAACATACCCTCACACACAGACACACCCTTGCAGGATCTCTAGAGGGCTTCTGACTTGGTGTCCTTTTTACACACACGCACACAGACACATACAAACACCCGTGCAGAACCTTTAGAGGACTTCTAACAGCATGTCCTTTTTACATACACACACAGACACACACACACATCCTTGCAAAATCTCTAGAGGGATTCTGACTTCATGTCCTTTTTACACACACACACATCCTTGCAGAATCTACATAAGGGTTCTGATTTCGTGTCTTTTTCACACAGATACACACACACACACACACACACACACACACCCTTGTAGAAATCCTAGTGGGCTTCGGACTTCGTGTTCTTTTTACACACGCACACACACACACACACATACACACATGCATGCACCCTTGCAAAATCTCTGGAGTGCTTCTGACTTCGTGTTCTTTTTACACACACACACACTACACACACACACACAGACAAACACACATAGACACTCCCTAGCAGAATTTCTAGAAGGCTTCTGATTTCTTGTCCTTTTTACACATACACACAGACAAGCTTGTAGATTCTCTGGAGGGCTTCTGATTTTGTGTCCTTATTACACACACACACACACACACACACACACACACTCCTTCACTCTCACACTCATACCTTTACAGAAACCCTAGAAGGCTTTTGACTTCGTGTCCGTTTTACAAACACACACACACACACACACAGAGACAAACCAATGCAGGATCTCTAGAGGGCTTCAGACTTCGTGTCCTTTTTACACAAACACACACACACACACAAAAACTCCCTCACACGGATACTTATGCCTTTCAGAATTCCTAGAGGGCTTCTGACTTCCTGTCCTTTTTACACACACACACACACACATAGATGCATCCTTGTAGAATTTCAGGAACGCTTGTGCCTTTTTTCCTTTTTAAACACACACACTCACAGACACACGCACACACACACCCTTGCCGAATCTCTGGATGACTTCTGACTTCATGTCCTTTTAACACAACACACTCACCTTTGCAGAATCTCTAGAGGGCTTCAGACTTTGTGTCCTTTTTACAAAAACACACACACACACACACACCCTTTGAAGAATCTCTGGAGGGCTTCAGTTTTCATGTCCTTTTTACACACACACACACACAAACACAAACACACACACTTTTGCAGAATCAATAGTCAACTTCTGACTTTGTGTCCTTTTTACTAACACCCCCCCACACACACACACCCTTGCCGAATTTCTAGAGGGCATCTCACTTCGTGACATTTTACAAACACAGATACACACATACTTGCAGAATTTCTGGAGGGCTTCTGATTTCATGTACTTTTTACGCACACACGCAGAGACACACACACATACAGGCATCCTTGCAGAATCGCTGGAATTCATATCACGTCATGTAATTTATACACACACACATACTCAAACTCATTCCCTTGCAAAATCACTTGAGGATTTCTTACTTCGTTTTCTTTTTACAAACATACCCTCACACACAGACACACCCTTGCAGGATCTCTAGAGGGCTTCTGACTTGGTGTCCTTTTTACACACACGCACACAGACACATACAAACACCCGTGCAGAACCTTTGGAGGACTTCTAACAGCATGTCCTTTTTACATACACACACAGACACACACACACATCCTTGCAAAATCTCTAGAGGGATTCTGACTTCATGTCCTTTTTACACACACACACACACACAACCTTGCAGAATCTACATAAGGGTTCTGATTTCGTGTCTTTTTCACACAGATACACACACACACACACACACACACACACACCCTTGCAGAAATCCTAGAGGGCTTCGGACTTCGTGTTCTTTTTACACACGCACACACACACACATACACACATGCATGCACCCTTGCAAAATCTCTGGAATGCTTCTGACTTCGTGTTCTTTTTACACACACACACACACACACACAGACAAACACACATAGACACTCCCTAGCAGAATTTCTAGAAGGCTTCTGATTTCTTGTCCTTTTTACACATACACACAGACAAGCTTGTAGATTCTCTGGAGGGCTTCTGATTTTGTGTCCTTATTACACACACACACACACACACACACACACACACTCTCCTTCACTCTCACACTCATACCTTTACAGAAACCCTAGAAGGCTTTTGACTTCGTGTCCTTTTTACACACACACACATACAGACACACCAATGCAGGATCTCTAGAGGGCTTCTGACTTCGTGTCCTTTTTACACAAACACACACACAAACACTCCCTCACACGGATACTCATGCCGTTCAGAATTCCTAGAGGGCTTCTGACTTCCTGTCCTTTTTACACACACACACACACACACACACACACACACACAGATGCATCCTTGCAGAATTGCAGGATTGCTTCTGACTTTTTTCCTTTTTAAACACACACACACACACACACAGACACACACACACACACCCTTGCCAAATCTCTGGATGACTTCTGACTTCATGTCCTTTTAACACAACACACTCACCTTTGCAGAATTTCTAGAGGGCTTCAGACTTTGTGTCCTTTTTACAAACACACACACACACCCTTTGAAAAATCTCTGGAGGGCTTCAGTTTTCATGTCCTTTTTACACACACACACACAAACACAAACACACACACTTTTGCAGAATCAATAGTCAACTTCTGACTTTTTGTCATTTTTACAAACACCCCCCCCCCACACACACACCCTTGCAGAATTTCTAGAGGGCTTCTCACTTCGTGACATTTTACAAACACAGATACACACATACTTGCAGAATTTCTGTAGGGCTTCTGATTTCATGTACTTTTTACGCACACACGCAGACACACACACACACATACATGCTCCTTGCAGAATCTCTGGAATTCATCTCACGTCATGTAATTTATACACACACACATACTCAAACTCATTCCCTTGCAAAATCACATGAGGGTTTCTAACTTCGTGTTCTTTTTACAAACATACTCTCACACACAGACACACCCTTGCAGGATCTCTAGAGGGATTCTGACTTGGTGTCCTTTTTACACACACGCACACAGACACATACAAACACCCGTGCAGAATCTTTGGAGGACTTCTAACAGCATGTCCTTTTTACACACACACACACACACACACACACATCCTTGCAAAATCTCTAGAGCGATTCTGACTTCATGTCCTTTTTACACACACACACACACACACACATCCTTGCAGAATCTACATAAGGGTTCTGATTTCGTGTCTTTTTCACACAGATGCAAACACACACACACACACACACCCTTGCAGAAATCCTAGAGGTCTTCGGACTTCGTGTTCTTTTTACACACGCACACACACGCACACATACACACATACATGCACCCTTGCAAAATCTCTAGAGTGCTTCTGACTTCGTGTTCTTTTTACACACACACACACACACACTTCACACACACACACACACACACACACACACACACAGACACTCCCTAGCAGAATTTCTAGAAGGCTTCTGAATTCTTGTCCTTTTTACACATACACACACAGAAAAGCTTGTAGATTCTCTGGAGGGCTTCTGATTTTGTGTCCTTATTACACACACACACACACACACACACACTCCTTCACTCTCACACTCATACCTTTGCAGAAACCCTAGAAGGCTTTTGACTTCGTGTCCTTTTTACACACACACACATACAGACACACCAATGCAGGATCTCAAGAGGGCTTCTGACTTCGTGTCCTTTTTACACACACACACTTACACATCCTTGCAGAATTCCTGGATGGTTTCATACTTTGTGTCCTTTTTAAATACACACACACACTCATCTTTGCAAAAACTCTAGAGGGCTTCACACTTCGTGTTTTCATACACACGCACACACACACACACACACATGCCCGCACCCTTGCAGAGTCTCTGGAGTGCTTCTGATTTCGTGTCGTTTTTACACACAAACACACGCACACACACACACACACACCCTTGAAGAATCTCTGGAGGCCTCTGACTTCAGAACTTTTTGCACACACATACACTCCCACAAGCACCTTTGCAGAATCTCTGGAGTACTTCTGACTTCGTTTCCTTTATACACACACACACACACACACACACACACTGATACGCATACCGTTGCAAAATTCGTAGAGGGCTTCATACTTTGTGTCCTTTTTACACACACACACACTCACACATCCTTGCATAATTCCTGGATGGCTTCATACTTTGTGTCCTTTTTAAACACACACACATAAACACACATCTTTGCAGAAACTCTAGAGGGCTTTGGACTTCGTGTTCTTTTTACACAAGCACACACACATACACACATGCACGCACACTTGCAGAGTCTCTGGAGTACTTCTGACTTCGTGTCCTTTTTACACACACACACTCACACACGTTCACACACTCACATAGACACACCCTAGCAGAATTTCTAGAAGGCTTCTGAATTCTTGTCCTTTTTACACATACACACACAGACACGCTTGTAGAATCTCTGAAGGGGTTTTGACTTCGTGTCCTTTATAAACACACACACACACACACACACACACCCTCACAGATAATCATACCTTTGCAGAATTCCTAGAGGGCTTCTGACTTCCTGTCCTTTTTACACGCACACACACACACAAACACACACACACACACACACATAGATGCATCCTTGCCGAATTTCTGAATGGCTTCTGACTTTTTTCCAATTTAAACACACACACACACACACATTTGCCGAATCTCTGGATGATTTCTGACTTCATGACTTTTTAACACAACACACTCACCGTTGCAGAATCTCTAGAGGGCTTCTTAATTTGTGTCCTTTTTACACAAACACACGCACACACACACACACAAACGCACACACACACCCTTGAAGAATCTCTGGAGGCCTCTGACTTCATAATTTTTACACACACATACACTCACACAAGCACCTTTGCAGAATCTCTGGAGTACTTCTGACTTCGTTTCCTTTATACACACACACACACACACACACACACTGATAAGCATACCGTTGCAAAATTCGTAGAGGGTTCTTACTTTGTGTCCTTTTTACACACACACACTCACACATCCCTGCAGAATTCCTGGATGGCTTCATACTTTGTGTCCTTTTTAAACACACACACACACACACCCTTGTTGAAACTCTAGAGGGCTTCGGACTTCGTGTTCTTTTTACACACGCACACACACACATACACACATGCACGCACACTTGCAGAATCTCTGGAGTACTTCTGACTTCGTGTCCTTTTTACAAACACACACACACACACAAACCAATGCAGGATCTCTAGAGGGCTTCAGACTTCGTGTCCTTTTTACACAAACACACACACACACACAAAAACTCCCTCACACGGATACTTATGCCTTTCAGAATTCCTAGAGGGCTTCTGACTTCCTGTCCTTTTTACACACACACACACACACACACATAGATGCATGCTTGTAGAATTTCAGGAACGCTTGTGAGTTGTTTCCTTTTTAAACACACACACTCACAGACAGACGCACACAAACACCCTTGCCGAATCTCTGGATGACTTCTGACTTCATGTCCTTTTAACACAACACACTCACCTTTGCAGAATCTCTAGAGGGCTTCAGACTTTTTGTCCTTTTTACAAACACACACACACACACACACACCCTTTGAAGAATCTCTGGAGGGCTTCAGTTTTCATGTCCTTTTTACACACACACACACACACACACACACACATAGATGCATCCTTGTAGAATTTCAGGAACGCTTGTGACTTTTTTCCTTTTTAAACACACACACTCACAGACACACGCACACACACACCGTTGCCGAATCTCTGGATGACTTCTGACTTCATGTCCTTTTAACACAACACATTCACCTTTGCAGAATCTCTAGAGGGCTTCAGACTTTGTGTCATTTTTACAAAAACACACACACACACACACACACACCCTTTGAAGAATCTCTGGAGGGCTTCAGTTTTCATGTCCTTTTTACACACACACACACACAAACACAAACACACACACTTTTGCAGAATCAATAGTCAACTTCTGACTCTGTGTCCTTTTTACAAACACCCACACACACACACACACCCTTGCAGAATTTCTAGAGGGCTTCTCACTTCGTGACATTTTACAAACACAGATACACACATACTTGCAGAATTTCTGGAGGGCTTCTGATTTCATGTACTTTTTACGCACACACGCAGACACACACACACACATACATGCATCCTTGCAGAATCGCTGGAATTCATCTCACGTCATGTAATTTATACACACACACATACTCAAACTCATTCCCTTGCAAAATCACTTGAGGATTTCTAACTTCGTGTTCTTTTTACAAACATACCCTCACACACAGACACACCCTTGCAGGATCTCTAGAGGGCTTCTGACTTGGTGTCCTTTTTACACACACGCACACAGACACATACAAACACCCGTGCAGAACCTTTGGAGGACTTCTAACAGCATGTCCTTTTTACATACACACACAGACACACACACACATCCTTGCAAAATCTCTAGAGGGATTCTGACTTCATGTCCTTTTTACACACACACACATCCTTGCAGAATCTACATAAGGGTTCTGATTTCGTGTCTTTTTCACACAGATACACACACACACACACACACACACACACACACCCTTGCAGAAATCCTAGAGGGCTTCGGACTTCGTGTTCTTTTTACACACGCACACACACACACATACACACATGCATGCACCCTTGCAAAATCTCTGGAATGCTTCTGACTTCGTGTTCTTTTTACACACACACACACACACACAGACAAACACACATAGACACTCCCTAGCAGAATTTCTAGAAGGCTTCTGATTTCTTGTCCTTTTTACACATACACACAGACAAGCTTGTAGATTCTCTGGAGGGCTTCTGATTTTGTGTCCTTATTACACACACACACACACACACACACACACTCCTTCACTCTCACACTCATACCTTTACAGAAACCCTAGAAGGCTTTTGACTTCGTGTCCTTTTTACAAACACACACACACACACACACACAGACAAACCAATGCAGGATCTCTAGAGGGCTTCAGACTTCGTGTCCTTTTTACACAAACACACACACACACACACAAAAACTCCCTCACACGGATACTTATGCCTTTCAGAATTCCTAGAGGGCTTCTGACTTCCTGTCCTTTTTACACACACACACACACACACATAGATGCATCCTTGTAGAATTTCAGGAACGCTTGTGCCTTTTTTCCTTTTTAAACACACACACTCACAGACACACGCACACACACACCCTTGCCGAATCTCTGGATGACTTCTGACTTCATGTCCTTTTAACACAACACACTCACCTTTGCAGAATCTCTAGAGGGCTTCAGACTTTGTGTCCTTTTTACAAAAACACACACACACACACACACACACCCTTTGAAGAATCTCTGGAGGGCTTCAGTTTTCATGTCCTTTTTACACACACACACACACAAACACAAACACACACACTTTTGCAGAATCAATAGTCAACTTCTGACTTTTTGTCATTTTTACAAACACCCCCCCCCACACACACACACACACACCCTTGCAGAATTTCTAGAGGGCTTCTCACTTCGTGACATTTTACAAACACAGATACACACATACTTGCAGAATTTCTTTAGGGCTTCTGATTTCATGTACTTTTTACGCACACACGCAGACACACACACACACATACATGCTCCTTGCAGAATCTCTGGAATTCATCTCACGTCATGTAATTTATACACACACACATACTCAAACTCATTCCCTTGCAAAATCACATGAGGGTTTCTAACTTCGTGTTCTTTTTACAAACATACTCTCACACACAGACACACCCTTGCAGGATCTCTAGAGGGATTCTGACTTGGTGTCCTTTTTACACACACGCACACAGACACATACAAACACCCGTGCAGAATCTTTGGAGGACTTCTAACAGCATGTCCTTTTTACACACACACACACCCACACACACACATCCTTGCAAAATCTCTAGAGCGATTCTGACTTCATGTCCTTTTTACACACACACACACACACACACACATCCTTGCAGAATCTACATAAGGGTTCTGATTTCGTGTCTTTTTCACACAGATGCAAACACACACACACACACACACACACACCCTTGCAGAAATCCTAGAGGTCTTCGGACTTCGTGTTCTTTTTACACACGCACACACACGCACACATACACACATACATGCACCCTTGCAAAATCTCTGGAGTGCTTCTGACTTCGTGTTCTTTTTACACACACACACACACACTTCACACACACACACACACACACACACACACACACATAGACACTCCCTAGCAGAATTTCTAGAAGGCTTCTGAATTCTTGTCCTTTTTACACATACACACACAGAAAAGCTTGTAGATTCTCTGGAGGGCTTCTGATTTTGTGTCCTTATTACACACACACACACACACACACACTCCTTCACTCTCACACTCATACCTTTGCAGAAACCCTAGAAGGCTTTTGACTTCGTGTCCTTTTTACACACACACACTTACACATCCTTGCAGAATTCCTGGATGGTTTCATACTTTGTGTCCTTTTTAAATACACACACACACTCATCTTTGCAAAAACTCTAGAGGGCTTCACACTTCGTGTTTTCATACACACGCACACACACACACACACACATGCCCGCACCCTTGCAGAGTCTCTGGAGTGCTTCTGATTTCGTGTCGTTTTTACACACAAACACACGCACACACACACACACACACCCTTGAAGAATCTCTGGAGGCCTCTGACTTCAGAACTTTTTGCACACACATACACTCCCACAAGCACCTTTGCAGAATCTCTGGAGTACTTCTGACTTCGTTTCCTTTATACACACACACACACACACACACACACACTGATACGCATACCGTTGCAAAATTCGTAGAGGGCTTCATACTTTGTGTCCTTTTTACACACACACACACTCACACATCCTTGCATAATTCCTGGATGGCTTCATACTTTGTGTCCTTTTTAAACACACACACATAAACACACATCTTTGCAGAAACTCTAGAGGGCTTTGGACTTCGTGTTCTTTTTACACACACACACTCACACACGTTCACACACTCACATAGACACACCCTAGCAGAATTTCTAGAAGGCTTCTGAATTCTTGTCCTTTTTACACATACACACACAGACACGCTTGTAGAATCTCTGAAGGGGTTTTGACTTCGTGTCCTTTATACACACACACACACACACACACACACACACCCTCACAGATAATCATACCTTTGCAGAATTCCTAGAGGGCTTCTGACTTCCTGTCCTTTTTACACGCACACACACACACAAACACACACACACACACACATAGATGCATCCTTGCCGAATTTCTGAATGGCTTCTGACTTTTTTCCAATTTAAACACACACACACACACATTTGCCGAATCTCTGGATGATTTCTGACTTCATGACTTTTTAACACAACACACTCACCGTTGCAGAATCTCTAGAGGGCTTCTTAATTTGTGTCCTTTTTACACAAACACACGCACACACACACACACAAACGCACACACACACCCTTGAAGAATCTCTGGAGGCCTCTGACTTCATAATTTTTACACACACATACACTCACACAAGCACCTTTGCAGAATCTCTGGAGTACTTCTGACTTCGTTTCCTTTATACACACACACACACATACACACACACACACACACACTGATAAGCATACCGTTGCAAAATTCGTAGAGGGTTCTTACTTTGTGTCCTTTTTACACACACACACTCACACATCCCTGCAGAATTCCTGGATGGCTTCATACTTTGTGTCCTTTTTAAACACACACACACACACACCCTTGTTGAAACTCTAGAGGGCTTCGGACTTCGTGTTCTTTTTACACACGCACACACACACATACACACATGCACGCACACTTGCAGAATCTCTGGAGTACTTCTGACTTCGTGTCCTTTTTACAAACACACACACACACACAAACCAATGCAGGATCTCTAGAGGGCTTCAGACTTCGTGTCCTTTTTACACAAACACACACACACACACAAAAACTCCCTCACACGGATACTTATGCCTTTCAGAATTCCTAGAGGGCTTCTGACTTCCTGTCCTTTTTACACACACACACACACACACACATAGATGCATGCTTGTAGAATTTCAGGAACGCTTGTGAGTTGTTTCCTTTTTAAACACACACACTCACAGACAGACGCACACAAACACCCTTGCCGAATCTCTGGATGACTTCTGACTTCATGTCCTTTTAACACAACACACTCACCTTTGCAGAATCTCTAGAGGGCTTCAGACTTTTTGTCCTTTTTACAAACACACACACACACACACACACACACCCTTTGAAGAATCTCTGGAGGGCTTCAGTTTTCATGTCCTTTTTACACACACACACACACACACACACACACATAGATGCATCCTTGTAGAATTTCAGGAACGCTTGTGACTTTTTTCCTTTTTAAACACACACACTCACAGACACACGCACACACACACCGTTGCCGAATCTCTGGATGACTTCTGACTTCATGTCCTTTTAACACAACACATTCACCTTTGCAGAATCTCTAGAGGGCTTCAGACTTTGTGTCATTTTTACAAAAACACACACACACACACACACACACCCTTTGAAGAATCTCTGGAGGGCTTCAGTTTTCATGTCCTTTTTACACACACACACACACAAACACAAACACACACACTTTTGCAGAATCAATAGTCAACTTCTGACTCTGTGTCCTTTTTACAAACACCCACACACACACACACACCCTTGCAGAATTTCTAGAGGGCTTCTCACTTCGTGACATTTTACAAACACAGATACACACATACTTGCAGAATTTCTGGAGGGCTTCTGATTTCATGTACTTTTTACGCACACACGCAGACACACACACACACACATACATGCATCCTTGCAGAATCGCTGGAATTCATCTCACGTCATGTAATTTATACACACACACATACTCAAACTCATTCCCTTGCAAAATCACTTGAGGATTTCTAACTTCGTGTTCTTTTTACAAACATACCCTCACACACAGACACACCCTTGCAGGATCTCTAGAGGGCTTCTGACTTGGTGTCCTTTTTACACACACGCACACAGACACATACAAACACCCGTGCAGAACCTTTGGAGGACTTCTAACAGCATGTCCTTTTTACATACACACACAGACACACACACACATCCTTGCAAAATCTCTAGAGGGATTCTGACTTCATGTCCTTTTTACACACACACACATCCTTGCAGAATCTACATAAGGGTTCTGATTTCGTGTCTTTTTCACACAGATACACACACACACACACACACACACACACCCTTGCAGAAATCCTAGAGGGCTTCGGACTTCGTGTTCTTTTTACACACGCACACACACACACATACACACATGCATGCACCCTTGCAAAATCTCTGGAATGCTTCTGACTTCGTGTTCTTTTTACACACACACACACACACACAGACAAACACACATAGACACTCCCTAGCAGAATTTCTAGAAGGCTTCTGATTTCTTGTCCTTTTTACACATACACACAGACAAGCTTGTAGATTCTCTGGAGGGCTTCTGATTTTGTGTCCTTATTACACACACACACACACACACACACACTCCTTCACTCTCACACTCATACCTTTACAGAAACCCTAGAAGGCTTTTGACTTCGTGTCCTTTTTACAAACACACACACACACACACACACAGACAAACCAATGCAGGATCTCTAGAGGGCTTCAGACTTCGTGTCCTTTTTACACAAACACACACACACACACAAAAACTCCCTCACACGGATACTTATGCCTTTCAGAATTCCTAGAGGGCTTCTGACTTCCTGTCCTTTTTACACACACACACACACACACATAGATGCATCCTTGTAGAATTTCAGGAACGCTTGTGCCTTTTTTCCTTTTTAAACACACACACTCACAGACACACGCACACACACACCCTTGCCGAATCTCTGGATGACTTCTGACTTCATGTCCTTTTAACACAACACACTCACCTTTGCAGAATCTCTAGAGGGCTTCAGACTTTGTGTCCTTTTTACAAAAACACACACACACACACACACACACACCCTTTGAAGAATCTCTGGAGGGCTTCAGTTTTCATGTCCTTTTTACACACACACACACACAAACACAAACACACACACTTTTGCAGAATCAATAGTCAACTTCTGACTTTTTGTCATTTTTACAAACACCCCCCCCACACACACACACACACACCCTTGCAGAATTTCTAGAGGGCTTCTCACTTCGTGACATTTTACAAACACAGATACACACATACTTGCAGAATTTCTTTAGGGCTTCTGATTTCATGTACTTTTTACGCACACACGCAGACACACACACACACACATACATGCTCCTTGCAGAATCTCTGGAATTCATCTCACGTCATGTAATTTATACACACACACATACTCAAACTCATTCCCTTGCAAAATCACATGAGGGTTTCTAACTTCGTGTTCTTTTTACAAACATACTCTCACACACAGACACACCCTTGCAGGATCTCTAGAGGGATTCTGACTTGGTGTCCTTTTTACACACACGCACACAGACACATACAAACACCCGTGCAGAATCTTTGGAGGACTTCTAACAGCATGTCCTTTTTACACACACACACACCCACACACACACATCCTTGCAAAATCTCTAGAGCGATTCTGACTTCATGTCCTTTTTACACACACACACACACACATCCTTGCAGAATCTACATAAGGGTTCTGATTTCGTGTCTTTTTCACACAGATGCAAACACACACACACACACACACACACACCCTTGCAGAAATCCTAGAGGTCTTCGGACTTCGTGTTCTTTTTACACACGCACACACACGCACACATACACACATACATGCACCCTTGCAAAATCTCTGGAGTGCTTCTGACTTCGTGTTCTTTTTACACACACACACACACACTTCACACACACACACACACACACACACACACACATAGACACTCCCTAGCAGAATTTCTAGAAGGCTTCTGAATTCTTGTCCTTTTTACACATACACACACAGAAAAGCTTGTAGATTCTCTGGAGGGCTTCTGATTTTGTGTCCTTATTACACACACACACACACACACACACTCCTTCACTCTCACACTCATACCTTTGCAGAAACCCTAGAAGGCTTTTGACTTCGTGTCCTTTTTACACACACACACATACAGACACACCAATGCAGGATCTCAAGAGGGCTTCTGACTTCGTGTCCTTTTTACACACACACACTTACACATCCTTGCAGAATTCCTGGATGGTTTCATACTTTGTGTCCTTTTTAAATACACACACACACTCATCTTTGCAAAAACTCTAGAGGGCTTCACACTTCGTGTTTTCATACACACGCACACACACACACACACACATGCCCGCACCCTTGCAGAGTCTCTGGAGTGCTTCTGATTTCGTGTCGTTTTTACACACAAACACACGCACACACACACACACACACCCTTGAAGAATCTCTGGAGGCCTCTGACTTCAGAACTTTTTGTACACACATACACTCCCACAAGCACCTTTGCAGAATCTCTGGAGTACTTCTGACTTCGTTTCCTTTATACACACACACACACACACACACACACTGATACGCATACCGTTGCAAAATTCGTAGAGGGCTTCATACTTTGTGTCCTTTTTACACACACACACACTCACACATCCTTGCATAATTCCTGGATGGCTTCATACTTTGTGTCCTTTTTAAACACACACACATAAACACACATCTTTGCAGAAACTCTAGAGGGCTTTGGACTTCGTGTTCTTTTTACACACACACACTCACACACGTTCACACACTCACATAGACACACCCTAGCAGAATTTCTAGAAGGCTTCTGAATTCTTGTCCTTTTTACACATACACACACAGACACGCTTGTAGAATCTCTGAAGGGGTTTTGACTTCGTATCCTTTATACACACACACACACACACACACACACACCCTCACAGATAATCATACCTTTGCAGAATTCCTAGAGGGCTTCTGACTTCCTGTCCTTTTTACACGCACACACACACACAAACACACACACACACACACATAGATGCATCCTTGCCGAATTTCTGAATGGCTTCTGACTTTTTTCCAATTTAAACACACACACACACACATTTGCCGAATCTCTGGATGATTTCTGACTTCATGACTTTTTAACACAACACACTCACCGTTGCAGAATCTCTAGAGGGCTTCTTAATTTGTGTCCTTTTTACACAAACACACGCACACACACACACACAAACGCACACACACACCCTTGAAGAATCTCTGGAGGCCTCTGACTTCATAATTTTTACACACACATACACTCACACAAGCACCTTTGCAGAATCTCTGGAGTACTTCTGACTTCGTTTCCTTTATACACACACACACACATACACACACACACACACACACTGATAAGCATACCGTTGCAAAATTCGTAGAGGGTTCTTACTTTGTGTCCTTTTTACACACACACACTCACACATCCCTGCAGAATTCCTGGATGGCTTCATACTTTGTGTCCTTTTTAAACACACACACACACACACCCTTGTTGAAACTCTAGAGGGCTTCGGACTTCGTGTTCTTTTTACACACGCACACACACACATACACACATGCACGCACACTTGCAGAATCTCTGGAGTACTTCTGACTTCGTGTCCTTTTTACAAACACACACACACACACAAACCAATGCAGGATCTCTAGAGGGCTTCAGACTTCGTGTCCTTTTTACACAAACACACACACACACACAAAAACTCCCTCACACGGATACTTATGCCTTTCAGAATTCCTAGAGGGCTTCTGACTTCCTGTCCTTTTTACACACACACACACACACACACACACATAGATGCATGCTTGTAGAATTTCAGGAACGCTTGTGAGTTGTTTCCTTTTTAAACACACACACTCACAGACAGACGCACACAAACACCCTTGCCGAATCTCTGGATGACTTCTGACTTCATGTCCTTTTAACACAACACACTCACCTTTGCAGAATCTCTAGAGGGCTTCAGACTTTTTGTCCTTTTTACAAACACACACACACACACACACACCCTTTGAAGAATCTCTGGAGGGCTTCAGTTTTCATGTCCTTTTTACACACACACACACACACACACACACACACACATAGATGCATCCTTGTAGAATTTCAGGAACGCTTGTGACTTTTTTCCTTTTTAAACACACACACTCACAGACACACGCACACACACACCCTTGCTGAATCTCTGGATGACTTCTGACTTCATGTCCTTTTAACACAACACATTCACCTTTGCAGAATCTCTAGAGGGCTTCAGACTTTTTGTCCTTTTTACAAACACACACACACACACACACACACACCCTTTGAAGAATCTCTGGAGGGCTTCAGTTTTCATGTCCTTTTTACACACACACACAAACACACACACTTTTGCAGAATCAATAGTCAACTTCTGACTTTGAGTCCTTTATACAAACACCCACACACACACACACACCCTTGCAGAATTTCTAGAGGGCTTCTCACTTCGTGACATTTTACAAACACAGATACACACATACTTGCAGAATTTCTGGAGGGCTTCTGATTTCATGTACTTTTTACGCACACACGCAGACACACACACACACATACATGCATCCTTGCAGAATCGCTGGAATTCATCTCACGTCATGTAATTTATACACACACACATACTCAAACTCATTCCCTTGCAAAATCACTTGAGGATTTCTAACTTCGTGTTCTTTTTACAAACATACCCTCACACACAGACACACCCTTGCAGGATCTCTAGAGGGCTTCTGACTTGGTGTCCTTTTTACACACACGCACACAGACACATACAAACACCCGTGCAGAACCTTTGGAGGACTTCTAACAGCATGTCCTTTTTACATACACACACAGACACACACACACATCCTTGCAAAATCTCTAGAGGGATTCTGACTTCATGTCCTTTTTACACACACACACATCCTTGCAGAATCTACATAAGGGTTCTGATTTCGTGTCTTTTTCACACAGATACACACACACACACACACACACACACACACACCCTTGTAGAAATCCTAGAGGGCTTCGGACTTCGTGTTCTTTTTACACACGCACACACACACACACACATACACACATGCATGCACCCTTGCAAAATCTCTGGAGTGCTTCTGACTTCGTGTTCTTTTTACACACACACACACTACACACACACACAGACAAACACACATAGACACTCCCTAGCAGAATTTCTAGAAGGCTTCTGATTTCTTGTCCTTTTTACACATACACACAGACAAGCTTGTAGATTCTCTGGAGGGCTTCTGATTTTGTGTCCTTATTACACACACACACACACACACACACACACTCCTTCACTCTCACACTCATACCTTTACAGAAACCCTAGAAGGCTTTTGACTTCGTGTCCTTTTTACAAACACACACACACACACACAGACAAACCAATGCAGGATCTCTAGAGGGCTTCAGACTTCGTGTCCTTTTTACACAAACACACACACACACACAAAAACTCCCTCAAACGGATACTTATGCCTTTCAGAATTCCTAGAGGGCTTCTGACTTCCTGTCCTTTTTACACACACACACACACACACATAGATGCATCCTTGTAGAATTTCAGGAACGCTTGTGCCTTTTTTCCTTTTTAAACACACACACTCACAGACACACGCACACACACACCCTTGCCGAATCTCTGGATGACTTCTGACTTCATGTCCTTTTAACACAACACACTCACCTTTGCAGAATCTCTAGAGGGCTTCAGACTTTGTGTCATTTTTACAAAAACACACACACACACACACACACACCCTTTGAAGAATCTCTGGAGGGCTTCAGTTTTCATGTCCTTTTTACACACACACACACACAAACACAAACACACACACTTTTGCAGAATCAATAGTCAACTTCTGACTTTGTGTCCTTTTTACAAACACCCCCCACACACACACACACCCTTGCCGAATTTCTAGAGGGCTTCTCACTTCGTGACATTTTACAAACACAGATACACACATACTTGCAGAATTTCTGGAGGGCTTCTGATTTCATGTACTTTTTACGCACACACGCAGAGACACACACACATACATGCATCCTTGCAGAATCGCTGGAATTCATATCACGTCATGTAATTTATACATACACACATACTCAAACTCATTCCCTTGCAAAATCACTTGAGGGTTTCTAACTTCGTGTTCTTTTTACAAACATACTCTCACACACAGACACACCCTTGCAGGATCTCTAGAGGGCTTCTGACTTGGTGTCCTTTTTACACACACGCATACAGACACATACAAACACCCGTGCAGAACCTTTGGAGGACTTCTAACAGCATGTCCTTTTTACACACACACACACACACACACACATCCTTGCAAAATCTCTTGAGGGATTCAGACTTCATGTCCTTTTTACACACACACACATCCTTGCAGAATCTACATAAGGGTTCTGATTTCGTGTCTTTTTCACAGAGATACAAACACACACACACACACACACACACACACACCCTTGCAGAAATCCTAGAGGTCTTCGGACTTCGTGTTCTTTTTACACACGCACACAAACACACGCATAAACATATGCATGCACCCTTGCAAAATCTCTGGAGTGCTTCTGACTTCGTGTTCTTTTTACACACACACAAACTACACACACACACACACAGACACTCCCTAGCAGAATTTCTAGAAGGCTTCTGAATTCTTGTCCTTTTTACACATACACACACAGACAAGCTTGTAGATTCTCTGGAGGGCTTCTAATTTTGTGTCCTTATTACACACACACACACACACATTCTTCACTCTCACACTCATACCTTTGCAGAAACCCTAGAAGGCTTTTGACTTCGTGTCCTTTTTACAAACACACACACACACACAGACAAACCAATGCAGGATCTCTAGAGGGCTTCAGACTTCGTGTCCTTTTTACACAAACACACACACACACACACACAAAAACTCCCTCACACGGATACTTATGCCTTTCAGAATTCCTAGAGGGCTTTTGACTTCCTGTCCTTTTTACACACACACACACACACACACATAGATGCATCCTTGTAGAATTTCAGGAACGCTTGTGAGTTGTTTCCTTTTTAAACACACACACTCACAGACACACGCACACACACACCCTTGCCGAATCACTGGATGACTTCTGACTTCATGTCCTTTTAACACAACACATTCACCTTTGCAGAATCTCTAGAGGGCTTCAGACTTTTTGTCCTTTTTACAAACACACACACACACACACACACACACACACACACCCTTTGAAGAATCTCTGGAGGGCTTCAGTTTTCATGTCCTTTTTACACACACACACACACACACACAAACACAAACACACACACTTTTGCAGAATCAATAGTCAACTTCTGACTTTGTGTCCTTTTTACAAACACCCACACACACACACACACCCTTGCAGAATTTCTAGAGGGCTTCTCACTTCGTGACATTTTACAAACACAGATACACACATACTTGCAGAATTTCTGGAGGGCTTCTGATTTCATGTACTTTTTACGCACACACGCAGACACACACACACACATACAAGCATCCTTGCAGAATCGCTGGAATTCATCTCACGTCATGTAATTTATACACACACACATACTCAAACTCATTCCCTTGCAAAATCACTTGAGGATTTCTAACTTCGTGTTCTTTTTACAAACATACCCTCACACACAGACACACCCTTGCAGGATCTCTAGAGGGCTTCTGACTTGGTGTCCTTTTTACACACACGCACACAGACACATACAAACACCCGTGCAGAACCTTTGGAGGACTTCTAACAGCATGTCCTTTTTACATACACACACAGACACACACACACATCCTTGCAAAATCTCTAGAGGGATTCTGACTTCATGTCCTTTTTACACACACACACACACACATCCTTGCAGAATCTACATAAGGGTTCTGATTTCGTGTCTTTTTCACACAGATACACACACACACACACTCACACACACACACCCTTGCAGAAATCCTAGAGGGCTTCGGACTTCGTGTTCTTTTTACACATGCACACACACACACATACACACATGCATGCACCCTTGCAAAATCTCTGGAATGCTTCTGATTTCGTGTTCTTTTTACACACACACACACTACACACACACACAGACAAACACACATAGACACTCCCTAGCAGAATTTCTAGAAGGCTTCTGATTTCTTGTCCTTTTTACACATACACACAGACAAGCTTGTAGATTCTCTGGAGGGCTTCAGATTTTGTGTCCTTATTACACACACACACACACACACACACACACACTCCTTCACTCTCACACTCATACCTTTACAGAAACCCTAGAAGGCTTTTGACTTCGTGTCCTTTTTACACACACACACATACAGACACACCAATGCAGGATCTCTAGAGGGCTTCTGACTTCGTGTCCTTTTTACACAAACACACACACAAACACTCCCTCACACGGATACTCATGCCGTTCAGAATTCCTAGAGGGCTTCTGACTTCCTGTCCTTTTTACACACACACACACACACACACACACACACACACACAGATGCATCCTTGCAGAATTGCAGGATTGCTTCTGACTTTTTTCCTTTTTAAACACACACACACACACACACAGACACACACACACACACCCTTGCCAAATCTCTGGATGACTTCTGACTTCATGTCCTTTTAACACAACACACTCACCTTTACAGAATTTCTAGAGGGCTTCAGACTTTGTGTCCTTTTTACAAACACACACACACACACACATCCTTTGAAAAATCTCTGGAGGGCTTCAGTTTTCATGTCCTTTTTACACACACACACACAAACACAAACACACACACTTTTGCAGAATCAATAGTCAACTTCTGACTTTTTGTCATTTTTACAAACACCCCCCCCACACACACACACACACCCTTGCAGAATTTATAGAGGGCTTCTCACTTCGTGACATTTTACAAACACAGATACACACATACTTGCAGAATTTCTGTAGGGCTTCTGATTTCATGTACTTTTTACGCACACACGCAGACACACACACACACATACATGCTCCTTGCAGAATCTCTGGAATTCATCTCACGTCATGTAATTTATACACACACACATACTCAAACTCATTCCCTTGCAAAATCACATGAGGGTTTCTAACTTCGTGTTCTTTTTACAAACATACTCTCACACACAGACACACCCTTGCAGGATCTCTAGAGGGATTCTGACTTGGTGTCCTTTTTACACACACGCACACAGACACATACAAACACCCGTGCAGAATCTTTGGAGGACTTCTAACAGCATGTCCTTTTTACACACACACACACACACACACACACACATCCTTGCAAAATCTCTAGAGCGATTCTGACTTCATGTCCTTTTTACACACACACACACACACACACACACACATCCTTGCAGAATCTACATAAGGGTTCTGATTTCGTGTCTTTTTCACACAGATGCAAACACACACACACACACACACACCCTTGCAGAAATCCTAGAGGTCTTCGGACTTCGTGTTCTTTTTACACACGCACACACACGCACACATACACACATGCATGCACCCTTGCAAAATCTCTGGAGTGCTTCTGACTTCGTGTTCTTTTTACACACACACACTTCACACACACACACACACACACACACACACATAGACACTCCCTAGCAGAATTTCTAGAAGGCTTCTGAATTCTTGTCCTTTTTACACATACACACACAGAAAAGCTTGTAGATTCTCTGGAGGGCTTCTGATTTTGTGTCCTTATTACACACACACACACACACACACACACTCCTTCACTCTCACACTCATACCTTTGCAGAAACCCTAGAAGGCTTTTGACTTCGTGTCCTTTTTACACACACACACATACAGACACACCAATGCAGGATCTCAAGAGGGCTTCTGACTTCGTGTCCTTTTTACACACACACACTCACACATCCTTGCAGAATTCCTGGATTGTTTCATACTTTGTGTCCTTTTTAAATACACACACACACTCATCTTTGCAAAAACTCTAGAGGGCTTCACACTTCGTGTTTTCTTACACACGCACACACACACACACACACATGCCCGCACCCTTGCAGAGTCTCTGGAGTGCTTCTGATTTCGTGTCGTTTTTACACACAAACACACGCACACACACACACACACCCTTGAAGAATCTCTGGAGGCCTCTGACTTCAGAAATTTTTGCACACACGTACACTCCCACAAGCACCTTTGCAGAATCTCTGGAGTACTTCTGACTTCGTTTCCTTTATACACACACACACACACACACACTGATACGCATACCGTTGCAAAATTCGTAGAGGGCGTCATACTTTGTGTCCTTTTTACACACACACACACTCACACATCCTTGCATAATTCCTGGATGGCTTTATACTTTGTGTCCTTTTTAAACACACGCACATAAACACACATCTTTGCAGAAACTCTAGAGGGCTTTGGACTTCGTGTTTTTTTACACAAGCACACACACATACACACATGCACGCACACTTGCAGAGTCTCTGGAGTACTTCTGACTTAGTGTCCTTTTTACACACAAACACTCACACACGTTCACACACTCACATAGACACACCCTAGCAGAATTTCT
This sequence comes from Tenrec ecaudatus, assembly GCF_050624435.1. Taxonomy (NCBI): domain Eukaryota; kingdom Metazoa; phylum Chordata; class Mammalia; order Afrosoricida; family Tenrecidae; genus Tenrec; species Tenrec ecaudatus. The sequence goes on from NC_134540.1 coordinate 129,010,689, forward strand.
AGAAGGCTTCTGAATTCTTGTCCTTTTTACACATACACACACAGACACGCTTGTAGAATCTCTGAAGGGGTTTTGACTTCGTGTCCTTTATAAACACACACACACACACACACACACACACCCTCACAGATAATCATACCTTTGCAGAATTCCTAGAGGGCTTCTGACTTCCTGTCCTTTTTACACGCACACACACACACAAACACACACACACACACACACATAGATGCATCCTTGCCGAATTTCTGAATGGCTTCTGACTTTTTTCCAATTTAAACACACACACACACACACATTTGCCAAATCTCTGGATGATTTCTGACTTCATGACTTTTTAACACAACACACTCACCGTTGCAGAATCTCTAGAGGGCTTCTTAATTTGTGTCCTTTTTACACAAACGCACACACACACCCTTGAAGAATCTCTGGAGGCCTCTGACTTCATAATTTTTACACACACATACACTCACACAAGCACCTTTGCAGAATCTCTGGAGTACTTCTGACTTCGTTTCCTTTATACACACACACACACATACACACACACACACACACACACTGATAAGCATACCGTTGCAAAATTCGTAGAGGGTTCTTACTTTGTGTCCTTTTTACACACACACACTCACACATCCCTGCAGAATTCCTGGATGGCTTCATACTTTGTGTCCTTTTTAAACACACACACACACACACCCTTGTTGAAACTCTAGAGGGCTTCCGACTTCGTGTTCTTTTTGCACACGCACACACACACATACACACATGCACGCACACTTGCAGAATCTCTGGAGTACTTCTGACTTCGTGTCCTTTTTACACACACACACACTCACACACGTTCACACACAAACATAGACACTCCCTAGCAGAATTTCTAAAAGGCTTCTGAATTCTTGTCCTTTTTACACATACACACACAGACACGCTTGTAGAATCCCTGGAGGGGTTCTGATTTCGTGTCCTTTAAACACACACACACACACTCCCTCACAAAGATACTCATACCTTTGCAGAATTCCTAGAGGGCTTCTGACTTCCTGTTCTTTTTACACACACACACACACACACACACACACACACACATAGATGCATCCTTGTAGAATTGCTGGATGGCTTCTGACTTTTTCCTTTTTAAACACACACACACACACATTTGCCGAATCTCTGGATGATTTCTGACTTCATGTCTTTTTAACACAACACACTCACCGTTGCAGAATCCCTAGAAGGCTTCTGACGTTGTGTGCTTTTTACACAAACACACGCACACATACACACACACACCCACACACACACCCTTGAAGAATCTCTGGAGGCTTTCTGACTTCCTAACTTTTTACACACACATACACTCACACAAGCACCTTTGCTGAATATCTGGAGTACTTCTGACTTCGTTTCCTTTTTACACACACACACACACACACACACACACACACTGATACACATAACGTTGCAAAATTCGTAGAGGGCTTCTTATTTTGTGTCCTTTTTACACACACACACTCACACATCCTTGCAGAATTCCTGGAGGGTTTCATACTTTGTGTCCTTTTTAAATACACACACACACACTCATCTTTGCAAAAACTCTAGAGGGCTTCGCACTTCGTGTTTTCTTACACACGCAAACACACACACACATGAAGGCACACTT
>NC_134540.1:129017351-129019851 GCF_050624435.1 Tenrec ecaudatus
TCACACAGATACCCATACCTTTGCAGAATTCCTAGAGGGCTTCTGACTTCCTGTCCTTTTTACACACACACACACACACACATAGATGCATCCTTGCAGAATTTCTGGATGGCTTCTGACTTTTTTCCTTTTTAAACACACACACACACACATTTGCCGAATCTCTGGATGATTTCTGACTTCATGTCTTTTTATTACAACACACTCACCATTGCAGAATCTCTAGAGGGCTTCTGACTTTGAGTCCTTTTTACACAAACACGCGCACACACACACACCCTTGAAGAATCTCTGGAAGCCTTCTGACTTCCTAACTTTTTACACACACATACACTCACACAAGCACCTTTGCAGAATCTCTGGAGTACTTCTGACTTCGTTTCCTTTTTACACACACACAGACACACACACACTGATATGCATACCGTTGCAAAATTCGTAGAGGGCTTCTTAACTTGTGTCCTTTTTGCACACACACACTCACACATCCTTGCAGAATTCCTTGATGGCTTCATACTTTGTGTCCTTTTTAAATACACACACACACACACACACACACATATTTGAAAAACTCTAAAGGGCTTCGCACTTCGTGTTTTTTTACACATGCACACACACACACACACAGCAATCACCCCTGCAGAGTCTCTGGAGTGCTTCTGATTTCGTGTCGTTTTTACACACAAACACACGCACACACACACATACACCCTCGAAGAATCTCTGGAGGCCTTCTGACTTCATAACTTTTTACACACACATACACACACAGACACGCTTTTAGAATCTCGTGAGGGCTTCTGACTTCGTGTCCTTTTTACACACACACACACACACACACAAACACTCATAGCTGCATCCTTGCAGAATTTCTGGATGGCTTCTGACTTTTTAACTTTTTAAGCACACACACAAACACACACACCCTTGCCGAATCTCTGGATGACTTCTGACTTCATGTCTTTTTAACACAACACACTCACCGTTGCAGAATCTCTAGAGGGCTTCTGACTTTGTGTCCTTTTTACACAAATACACACACACACCCTTGAAGAATCTCTGGAGGCCTTCTGACTTCATAACTTTTTACACACACATTCACTCACACAAGCACCTTTGCAGAATCTCTGAAGGACTTCTGACTTTGTGACCTTTTTACACACACACACACAAATACACACACCCTTTCAGAATCTATGGAGTGTTTCTGACTTCATGTGTCCTTTTTACACACACACAAACAGACACACACACACACACACACCCTTGCAGAATCTCTTGAGGGTTTCTGACGTCATGTCCTTGTCACACAAACACATTTTCAGAATCTCTGGAGGGCTTCTGATTCCGTGTCCTTTTTAAACACACACACATTCACACACACACACACACCCTCACACTGATACGCATACCATTGCAAAATTCCTAGAGGGCTTCTTATTTTGTGTCCTTTTTACACACACACACACACACACACACACATAGATGCATCCTTGCAGAATTTCTGGATGGCTTCTGACTTTTTTTCTTTTTAAACACACACACCCTTGCCGAATATCTGGATGACTTCTTACTTCATGTCCTTTTAACACAACACACACACCGTTGCAGAATCTCTAGAGGACTTCTGACTTTCTGTCCCTTTTACAGAAACACACACACACACACTCTTGAAGAATCTCTGGAAGCCTTTTGACTTTATAACTTTTTACACACACATACACTCACACAAGCACCTTTGCAGAATCTCTGGATGACTTCTTACTTCGTGACCTTTTTACACACACACACACATACATACATACACCCTTTCAGAATCTATACAGTGTTTCTGACTTCATGTGTCCCTTTTACAAACACGCGCACACACACACACACACACACACACACACTTGCAGAAACTCCAGAGGGCTTCGGATCGTGTTCTTTTTACACACGCACACACACACACACATTTGCCGAATCTCTGGATGATTTCTGAATTCATGTCTTTTTAATACAACACACTCACCATTGCAGAATCTCTAGAGGGCTTCTGACTTTGTGTCCTTTTTACACAAACACACACACACACCCTTGAAGAATCTCTGGAGGCCTTCTGACTTCATAACTTTTTACACACATATTCACTCACACAAGCACCATTGCAGAATCTCTGAAGGACTTCTGACTTTGTGACCTTTTTACACACACACACACACACACACAAATACACACACCCTTTCAGAATCTATGGAGTGTTTCTGACTTCATGTGTCCTTTTTACACACACACAAACAGTCACACACACACACACCCTTGCAGAATCTCTTGAGGGTTCCTGACGTCATGTCCTTGTCACACAAACACATTTTCAGAATCTCTGGAGGGCTTCTGATTCCGTGTCCTTTTTAAACACACACACATTCACACACACACACACACCCTCACACTGATACGCATACCATTGCAAAATTCCTAGAGGGCTTCTTATTTTGTGTCCTTTTTACACACACACACA
>NC_134540.1:129024851-129059851 GCF_050624435.1 Tenrec ecaudatus
TTTTACACACACACACACACACACACACACACATCCTTGCAAAATCTCTAGAGCGATTCTGACTTCATGTCCTTTTTACACACACACACACACACACACACACACACACATCCTTGCAGAATCTACATAAGGGTTCTGATTTCGTGTCTTTTTCACACAGATGCAAACACACACACACACACACACACACCCTTGCAGAAATCCTAGAGGTCTTCGGACTTCGTGTTCTTTTTACACACGCACACACACGCACACATACACACATGCATGCACCCTTGCAAAATCTCTGGAGTGCTTCTGACTTCGTGTTCTTTTTACACACACACACACACACTTCACACACACACACACACACACACACACACACATAGACACTCCCTAGCAGAATTTCTAGAAGGCTTCTGAATTCTTGTCCTTTTTACACATACACACACAGAAAAGCTTGTAGATTCTCTGGAGGGCTTCTGATTTTGTGTCCTTATTACACACACACACACACACACACACACTCCTTCACTCTCACACTCATACCTTTGCAGAAACCCTAGAAGGCTTTTGACTTCGTGTCCTTTTTACACACACACACATACAGACACACCAATGCAGGATCTCAAGAGGGCTTCTGACTTCGTGTCCTTTTTACACACACACACTCACACATCCTTGCAGAATTCCTGGATTGTTTCATACTTTGTGTCCTTTTTAAATACACACACACACTCATCTTTGCAAAAACTCTAGAGGGCTTCACACTTCGTGTTTTCTTACACACGCACACACACACACACACACATGCCCGCACCCTTGCAGAGTCTCTGGAGTGCTTCTGATTTCGTGTCGTTTTTACACACACACACACACACACACACACACACTGATACGCATAACATTCCAAAATTCTTAGAGGGCTTCTTACTTTGTGTCCTTTTTACACACACACACTCACACATGCTTGCAGAATTCCTGGATGGCTTCATACTTTGTGTCCTTTTTAAATAAACACACACACTCATTTTTGGAAAAATTCTACAGGGCTTCGCACTTCGTGTATTCTTACACACGCACACACACACACACACATGCAGGCACCCTTGCAGAGTCTCTGGAGTGCTTCTGATTTCGTGTTGTTTTTACACACAAACACACGCACACACACACACACACACATACACCCTCGAAGAATCTCTGGAGGCCTTCTGACTTCATAACTTTTTACACACACATACACTCCCACAAGCACCATTGCAGCATCTCTGGAGTACTTCTGACTTCGTTTCCTTTTTACACACACACTCACACACTCCCTCACTTTCACACTCATACCTTTGCAGCAACCATAGAAGGCTTATAAATTCATGTCCTTTTTACACACACACACACACACACACACATAGAGGAATCCTTGCAGAATTTCTCGATGGCTTCTTACTTTTTTCCTTTTTAAAAACACACACACACCCACACATACACACACTTACCTAATCTCTGGATGACTTATGACTTCATGTCCTTTTAACAAAACACACTCACCGTTGCAGAATCTCTAGAGGGCTTCTTAATTTGTGTCCTTTTTACACAAACACATGCACCCACACACCCTTGAAGAATCTCTGGAGGCCTTCTGATTTCATAACTTTTTACACACACATACACTCACACATCCTTGCAGAATTCCTGGATGGCTTCATACTTTGTGTCCTTTTTAACACACACACACACCCTTGCAGAAACTCTAGAGGGCTTCAGACCTCATGTTCTTTTACACACGCACACACACATACACACATGCAAACACACTTGCAGAGTCTCTGGAGTGCTTCTGACTTCGTGTCCTTTTTACACACACACACACACACACTTTCACACACACACATAGACACACCCAAGCAGAATTTCTAGAAGGCTTCTGAATTCTTGTCCTTTTTACACATACACACACAGACACGCTTGTAGAATTTCTGGAGGGCTTCTGACTTCGTGTCCTTTTTACACACACACACACTCCCTCACACCAAAACTCATAATTTTGTAGAATTCCTACAGGTCTTCTGACTTCCTGTCCTTTTTACACACACACACACACACACACACACACACACACACACACACACACATAGATGCATCCTTGCAGAATTTCTGGATGGCTTCTGACTTTTATCCATTTTAAACACACACACTCACATGCACACACACACACACACTTGCCGAATCTCTGGATGATTTCTGACTTCATGTCTTTTTAACACAACACACTCACCTTTGCAGAATCTCGAGATTGCTTCTGAATTTGTGTCCTTTTTACACAAACACACGCACACACACAAACACACCCTTGAAGAATCTCTGGAAGCCTTCTGACTTCATAACTTTTTACACACACATACACTCACACAAGTACCTTTGCTGAATATATGGAGTACTTCTGACTCCGTTTCCTTTTTACACACACACACACACACACACACACACACACTGATACGCATAACGTTGCAAAATTCGTAGAGGGCTTCTTACTTTGTGTCCTTTTTACACACACACACTCACACATCCTTGCAGAATTCCTGGATGGCTTCATACTTTGTGTCATTTTTACACACACACACACACTCACACACATTCACACACACACATAGACACACCCTAGCAGAATTTCTAGAAGACTTCTGTATTCTTGTCCTTTTTACGCATTCACACACAGACACGCTTGTAGAATCTCTGGAGTACTTCTGACTTCGTTTCCTTTTTACTCACACACACACACACACACACTCACACACTCCCTCACTCCCACACTCATACCTTTGCAACAACCAAGAAGGCTTTTAACTTCATGTCCTTTTTACACACACACACACACACACACACACAAACACAGTGACAAAACCTTGTAGAATCTCTTGAGGGTTTCTGACGTCATGTCCTTATTACACACACATACTCTTGAAGAATCTCTGGAGGGCTTCTGACTTCGTGTCCTTTTGACACACACACACACACACACACACTCCCTCACACAGATACTCATACCTTTGCAGAATTCCTAGAGGGCTTCTGACTTCCTGAACTTTTTACACACAAACACACACACACACACACAGACATTGATGCATCCTTGCAGAATTTCTGGATGGCTTCTGACTTTTTTCCATTTTAAACACACACACACACACACACACACACACTTGCCGAATCTCTGGATGATTTCTGACTTCATGTCTTTTTAACACAACACACTCACCGTTGCAGAATCTCTAGAGGGCTTCTGAATTTGTGTCCTTTTTACACAAACACACGCACACACACCCACACACACACACACCCTTGAAGAATCTCTGGAGGCCTTCTGAGTTCATAACTTTTTACACACACATACACTCAGAAACGCACCTTTGCAGAATCTCTGGAGTACTTCTGACTTCTTTTCCTTTTTACACACACACACACACACACACACACACACACACACACACAAAGACACAGCCTTGCAGAATATCTAGAGTGCTTCTGACTTGGTGTCCTTTATACACACTCACACACATACACCCTTCCAGAATCTCTACAAGGATTCTGAATTCGTGTCCTTTGTAAACACACACACACACACACACACACCCATAGAGTCATCCTTGCAGAATTTCTGGATGGCTTCGGACTATTTTCTTTTTAAACACACACACACACCTTTGCAGAAACTCTAGAGGGCTTCGAACTTGGTGTTCTTTTTACATACGCACACACACACACATACACACATGCAAGCACACTTGCAGAGTCTCTGGAGTGATTCTGACATCGTGTCCTTTTTACACACACACTCACACACGTTCACACACACACATAGACACACCCTAGCAGAATTTCTAGAAGGCTTCTGAATTCATGTCCTTTTTACGCATACACACACAGACACGCTTGTAGAATCGCTGGAGGGCTTCTGACTTCTTGTCCTTTTTACACACACACACACTCCTTCACACCGACACTCATAACTTTGCAGAATTCCTAGAGGGCTTCTGACTTCCTGTCCTTTTTACACACACACACACGCACACATAGATGCATCCTTGCAGAATTTCTGGATGGCTTCTGACTTTTTTCCATTTTAAACACACACACACACTCACACGCACACACACACACACACACACTTGCCAAGTCTCTGGATGATTTCTGAATTCATGTCTTTTTAACACAACACACTCACCTTTGCAGAATCTCGAGAATGCTTCTGAATTTGTGTCCTTTTTACACAAACACACGCACACACACACAAACACACCCTTGAAGAATCTCTGGAGGCCTCTGACTTCATAACTTTTTACACACACATACAGTCACACAAGCACCTTTCCAGAATCTCTGGAGTACTTCTCACTTCGTTTCCTTTATACACACACACACATACAAAGACAAACCCTTGCAGGATCTCTAGAGTGCTTCTGACTTGGTGTCCTTTATACACAAACACACACATACACCCTTCCAGAATCTCTACAAGGATTCTGAATTCTTGTCCTTTTTACACACACACACACACACACTCATAGATGCATGCTTGCAGAATTTTGGATGGCTTCTGACTTTTTTCCTTTTTAAACACACACACACACATCCTTGCCGAATCTCTGGATGACTTCTGACTTCATGTCTTTTTAGCACAACACACTCCCCGTTCCAGAATCTCTTGACGGCTTCTGACTTTGTGTCCTTTTTACACAAACACACACACACACACCCTTGAAGAATCTCTGGAGGCCTTCTGACTTCATAAATTTTTACACAAACATACACTCACAAACGCACCTTTGCAGAATCTCTGGAGTACTTCTGACGTCGTTTCCTTTATACACACACACGCACACACACACACACACATATTCACACTCTTTCAGAATCTATGCAGTGTTTCTGACTCCTCGTGTCTTTTTTAAACACACACACGTACACACTCACACACTTGCAGAATCTATGGAGTGTTTCTCACATAATGTGTCCTTTTTACACACACACACACACACACACAAACATTTGCCGAATCTCTGGATGATTTCTGACTTCCTGTCTTTTTAACACAAAACACTCACCGTTGCAGAATCTCTAGAGGGCTTCTGACTTTGTGTCCTTTTTACACAAACACACGCACACACACACACACACACACACACACCCTTGAAGAATCTCTGGAGGCCTTCTGACTTCATAATTTTTACACACACATACAGTCACACAAGCACCTTTCCAGAATCTCTGGAGTACTTCTGACTTCGTTTCCTTTATTTACACACACACACTGATAAGCACACCGTTGCAAAATTCGTAGAGGGCTTCTTACTTTGTGTCCTTTTTACACACACACACTCACACATCCTTGCAGAATTCCTGGATGGCTTCATACTTTGTGTCCTTTTTAAACACACACACACACCCTTGCAGAAACTCTAGAGGGCATCGGACTTCGTGTTCTTTTTACACACGCACACACACACATACACACATGCACGCACACTTGCAGGGTCTCTGGAGTACTTCTGACTTCATGTCATTTTTACACACACACACTCACACACGTTCACACACACACATAGACACACCCTAGCAGAATTTCTAGAAGGCTTCTGAATTCTTGTCATTTTTACACATACACACACAGACACGCTTGTAGAATCTCTGGAGGGCTTCTGACTTCGTGTCCTTTTGACACACACACACACACACACACACACTCCCTCACACAGATACTCATACCTTTGCAGAATTCCTAGAGGGCTTCTGACTTCCTGTTCTTTTTAAACACACACACACACACACTTGCCGAATCTATGGATGACTTCTGATTTCATGTCTTTTTAACACAACACACTCACCGTTGCAGAATCTCTAGAGGGCTTCTGAATTTGTGTCCTTTTTACACAAACACACGCACACACACACACACACACACACACCCTTGAAGAATCTCTGGAGGCCTTCTGACTTCATAAATTTTTATACACACATACACTCCGAAACGCACCTTTGCAGAATCTCTGGACTACTTCTGACTTCTTTTCCTATTTGCACACACACACACACACACACACACACACAAAGACACACCCTTGCAGAATGTCTAGAGTGCTTCTGACTTCGTGTCCTTTATACACACTCACACACATACACCCTTCCAGAATCTCTACAAGGATTCTGAATTCGTGTACTTTTTAACCACACACACACACACACACACACACACACACACACACACACCCATAGAGGCATCCTTGCAGAATTTCTGGATGGCTTCTGACTATTTTCATTTAAACACACACACACACACACACACACACACACACCTTGCAGAAACTCTAGAGGACTTCGGACTTCGTGTTCTTTTTACATACGCACACACACACACATACACACATGCAAGCACACTTGCAGAGTCTCTGGAATGCTTCTGACTTCGTGTCCTTTTTACACACACACACACTCACACACGTTCACACACACACATAGACACACCCTAGCAGAATTTCTAGAAGGCTTCTTAACTCTTGTCCTTTTTACGCATACACACACAGACACGCTTGTAGAATCTCTGGAGGGCTTCTGACTTCGTGTCCTTTTTACACACACACACACACACACTCCCTAAAACAGATACTCATACCTTTGCAGAATTCCTAGAGGGCTTCTGACTTCCTGTCCTTTTTAAACACACACACACACACACTTGCCGAATCTCTGGATGACTTCTGACTTCATGTCTTTTTAACACAACACACTCACCGTTGCAGAATCTCTTGAGGGCTTCAGATTTTGTGTCCTTTTTACACAAACACACGCACACACATACACACACACACACACACACCCTTGAAGTATCTCTGGAGGCCTTTTGATTTCATAACTTTTTACACACACATACACTCACACAAGCACCTTTGCAGAATCTCTGAAGGACTTCTGACTTCGTGACCTTTTTACACACACACATACACACACATACGAACACCCATTCAGAATCTATGCAGTGTTTCTGACTTCATGTGTCCTTTTTGCACACAGCACATAAACACACACACCCTTGCAGAATCTCTTGAGGGTTTCTGACGTCATGTCCTTGTTACACACACACATTTTCAGAATCTCTGGAGGGCTTCTGACTCCGTGTCCTTTTTAAACTCACCCACATTCACACACACACACCCTCACACAGATACTCATAACTTTGCAGAATTCCTAGAGGGCTTCTGACTTCTTGTCCTTTTTACACACACACACACACATAGATGCATCCTTGCAGAATTTCTGGATGGCTTCTGACTTTTTTCCTTTTTAAACACACACACACACACACACACATTTGCCGAATCTCTGGATGATTTCTGACTTCATGTCTTTTTAATACAACACACTCTCCATTGCAGAATCTCTAGAGGGCTTCTGACTTTGTGTCCTTTTTACACAAACACACGCACACACACACACACACATACACACACCCTTGAAGAATCTCTGGAGGCCCTCTGACTTCCTAAATTTTTACACACACATACACTCAAACAAGCACCTTTGCAGAATCTCTGGAGTACTTCTGACTTCGTTTCCTTTTTACACACACACACACACACACACACACACACACACACACACTGATACGCATACCGTTGCAAAATTCGTAGAGGGCTTCTTACCTTGTGTCCTTTTTACACACACACACTCACACATCCTTGCAGAATTCCTGGATAGCTTCATACTTTGTGTCCTTTTTAAACACACGCACACACACACACACACACCCTCGAAGAATCTCTGGAGGACTTCTGACTTCCTAACTTTTTACACACACATACACTCACACAAGCACCTTTGCAGAATCTCTGGAGTACTTCTGACATCTTTTCCTTTTTACACACACACACACACACACACACACACAAAGAGGCACCCTTGCAGATTCTCTAGAGTTCTGCTGACTTGGTGTCCTTTATACACACTCACACACATACACCCTTCCAGAATCTCTACAAGGATTCTGAATTCGTGACCTTTTTAAACACACACACACACACACACACACCCATCGAGGCATCCTTGCAGAATTTCTGGATGGCTTCTGACTATTTTCTTTTTAAACACAGACACACACACACACACACACACACACACCTTTGCAGAAACTCTAGAGGGCTTCGGACTTCGTGTTCTTTTTACATACGCACACGCACACACATACACACATGCAAGCACACTTGCAGAGTCTCTGGAGTGCTTCTGACTTCGTGTCCTTTTTACACACACACACACTCACACACGTTCACACACACACATAGACACACCCTAGCAGAATTTCTAGAAGGCTTCTGAATTTTTGTCCTTTTTACGCATACACACACAGACACGCTTGTAGAATCTCTGGAGGGCTTCTGACTTCGTGTCCTTTTTAGACACACACACACACACACACACTCCCTCAATCAGATACTCATACCTTTACAGAATTCCTAGAGGGCTTCTGACTTCCTGTTCTTTTTAAACACACACACACACACTTGCCGAATCTCTGGATGACTTCTGACTTCATGTCTTTTTAACACAACACACTCACCGTTGCAGAATCTCTAGAGGGCTTCAGATTTTGTGTCCTTTTTACACAAACACACGCACACACACACACACAGACACACACACACACACCCTTGAAGTATCTCTGGAGGCCTTTTGACATCTAAACTTTTTACACACACATACACTCACACAAGCACCTTTGCAGAATCTCTGAAGGACTACTGACTTTGTGACCCTTTTACACACACACATACACACACATACGAACACCCATTCAGAATCTATGCAGTGTTTCTGACTTCATGTGTCCTTTTTGCACACAGCACATAAACACACACACCCTTGCAGAATCTCTTGAGGGTTTCTGACGTCATGTCCTTGTTACACACACACATTTTCAGAATCTCTGGAGGGCTTCTGACTCCGTGTCCTTTTTAAACTCACACACATTCACACACACACACCCTCACACAGATACTCATGCCTTTGCAGAATTCCTAGAGGGCTTCTGACTTCTTGTCCTTTTTACACACACACACACACACATAGATGCATCCTTGCAGAATTTCTGGATGACTTCTGACTTTTTTCCTTTTTAAACACACACACACACACACACACACACACATTTGCCGAATCTCTGGATGATTTCTCACTTCATGTCTTTTTAATACAACACACTCACCATTGCAGAATCTCTAGAGGGCTTTTGACTTTGTGTCCTTTTTACACAAACACACACACACACACACACACACACACACACATACACACACCCTTGAAGAATCTCTGGAGGCCTTCTGACTTCCTAACTTTTTACACAAACATACACTCACAAAAGCACCTTTGCAGAATCTCTGGAGTACTTCTGACTTCGTTTCCTTTTTACACACACACACAAACACACACACACACACTGATACACATACCGTTGCAAAATTCGTAGAGGGCTTCTTACCTTGTCTCCTTTTTACACACACACACTCACACACCCTTGCAGAATTCCTGTATGGCTTCATACTTTGTGTCCTTTTTAAATACACACACACACACACACATGTTTGAAAAACTCTAAAGGGCTTCGCACTTCGTGTTTTTTTACACATGCACACACACACACACATACACGCACCCGTGCAGAGTCTCTGGAGTGCTTCTGATTTCGTGTCGTTTTTACACACAAACACACGCACACACACACACACACACACACACACACACAAACACCCTCGAAGAATCTCTGGAGGCCTTCTGACTTCATAATTTTTACACACACATACACTCACACAAGCACCTTTGCAGAATCTCTGGAGTACTTCTGACTTCGTTTCCTTTTTACACACACACACACACACACACACTCACACACTCCCTCACTCTCACACTCATACCTTTGCAATAACCAAGAAGGCTTTTAACTTCATGTCCTTTTTACATACACACACACAAACACAGAGACAAAACCTTGTAGAATCTCTTGAGGGTTTCTGACGTCATGTCCTTATTACACACACATACTCTTGAAGAATCTCTGGAGGGCTTCTGACTTCGTGTCCTTTTTACGCACACACACACACACACACACACACACACACACACTCCCTCACACTGATACCCATGCCTTTGCAGAATTCCTAGAGGGCTTCTGACTTCCTCTCCTTTTTACACACACACACACATAGAGGCATCCTTGCAGAATTTCTGGATGGCTTCTGACTTTTTTCCTTTTTAAACACACACACACACACACACACACACACACTTGCCGAATCTCTGGATGACTTCTGACTTCATGTCTTTTTAACACAACACACTCACCGTTGCAGAATCTCTAGAGGGCTTCAGATTTTGTGTCCTTTTTTAAGCAAACACACGCACACACACACACATACACACACACACCCTTGAAGTATCTCTGGAGGCCTTTTGACTTCATAACTTTTTACACACACATACACTCACACAAGCACCTTTGCAGAATATCTGAAGGACTTCTGACTTCGTGACCTTTTTACACACACACATACACACACATACGAACACCCATTCAGAATCTATGCAGTGTTTCTGACTTCATGTGTCCTTTTTGCACACAGCACATAAACACACACACCCTTGCAGAATCTCTTGAGGGTTTCTGACGTCATGTCCTTGTTACACACACACATTTTCAGAATCTCTGGAGGGCTTCTGACTCCGTGTCCTTTTTAAACTCACCCACATTCACACACACACACCCTCACACAGATACTCATAACTTTGCAGAATTCCTAGAGGGCTTCTGACTTCTTGTCCTTTTTACACACACACACACACATAGATGCATCCTTGCAGAATTTCTGGATGGCTTCTGACTTTTTTCCTTTTTAAACACACACACACATACACACACATTTGCCGAATCTCTGGATGATTTCTGACTTCATGTCTTTTTAATACAACACACTCTCCATTGCAGAATCTCTAGAGGGCTTCTGACTTTGTGTCCTTTTTACACAAACACACGCACACACACACACACACACACACATACACACACCCTTGAAGAATCTCTGGAGGCCTTCTGACTTCCTAAATTTTTAAACACACATACACTCACACAAGCACCTTTGCAGAATCTCTGGAGTACTTCTGACTTCGTTTCCTTTTTACACACACACACACACACACACACACACACACACTGATACGCATACCGTTGCAAAATTCGTAGAGGGCTTCTTACCTTGTGTCCTTTTTACACACACACACTCACACATCCTTGCAGAATTCCTGGATGGCTTCATACTTTGTGTCCTTTTTAAACACACGCACACACACACACACACACACCCTCGAAGAATCTCTGGAGGACTTCTGACTTCATAACTTTTTACACACACATACACTCACACAAGCACTTTTGCAGAATCTCTGGAGTACTTCTGACATCTTTTCCTTTTTACACACACACACACACACACACACACACACACACAAAGACGCACCCTTGCAGATTCTCTAGAGTGCTTCTTACTTGGTGTCCTTTATACACACTGACACACATACACCCTTCCAGAATCTCTACAAGGATTCTGAATTCGTGTCCTTTTTAAACACACACACACACACACCCATAGAGGCATCCTTGCAGAATTTCTGGATGGCTTCTGAGTATTTGCTTTTTAAACAGACACACACACACACACACACACACACCTTTGCAGAAACTCTAGAGGGCTTCGGACTTCGTGTTCTTTTTACATACGCACACGCACACACATACACACATGCAAGCACACTTGCAGAGTCTCTGGAGTGCTTCTGACTTCGTGTCCTTTTTACACACACACACACTCACACACGTTCACACACACACATAGACACACCCTAGCAGAATTTCTAGAAGGCTTCTGAATTCTTGTCCTTTTTACGCATACACACACAGACACGCTTGTAGAATCTCTGGATGGCTTCTGACTTCGTGTCCTTTTTAGACACACACACAAACACACACACACTCCCTCAAACAGATACTCATACCTTTACAGAATTCCTAGAGGGCTTCTGACTTCCTGTTCTTTTTAAACACACACACACACACTTGCCGAATCTCTGGATGACTTCTGACTTCATGTCTTTTTAACACAACACACTCACCGTTGCAGAATCTCTAGAGGGCTTCAGATTTTGTGTCCTTTTTACACAAACACACGCACACACACACACACACACACACACACACACACCCTTGAAGTATCTCTGGAGGCCTTTTGACTTCTAAACTTTTTACACACACATATACTCACACAAGCACCTTTGCAGAATCTCTGAAGGACTACTGACTTTGTGACCTTTTTACACACACACATACACACACATACGAACACCCATTCAGAATCTATGCAGTGTTTCTGACTTCATGTGTCCTTTTTGCACACAGCACATGAACACACACACCCTTGCAGAATCTCTTGAGGGTTTCTGACGTCATGTCCTTGTTACACACACACATTTTCAGAATCTCTGGAGGGCTTCTGACTCCGTGTCCTTTTTAAACTCACACACATTCACACACACACACACACACCCTCACACAGATACTCATACTTTTGCAGAATTCCTAGAGGGCTTCTGACTTCCTGTCCTTTTTACACACACACACACACATAGATGCATCCTTGCAGAATTTCTGGATGGCTTATGACTTTTTTTCCTTTTTAAACACACACACACACACACACACACACATTTGCCGAATCTCTGGATGATTTCTGACTTCATGTCTTTTTAATACAACACACTCATAATTGCAGAATCTCTAGAGGGCTTCTGACTTTGTGTGCTTTTTACACAAACACACGCACACACACACACACATACACACACCCTTGAATAATCTCTGGAGGCCTTCTGACTTCCTAACTTTTTACACAAACATACACTCACAAAAGCACCTTTGCAGAATCTCTGGAGTACTTCTGACTTCGTTTCCTTTTTACACACACACACACACACACACACACACACACACACACACACACACACACTGATACGCATACCGTTGCAAAATTCGTAGAGGGCTTCTTACCTTGTCTCCTTTTTACACACACACACTCACACACCCTTGCAGAATTCCTGGATGGCTTCATACTTTGTGTCCTTTTTAAATACACACACACACATCTTTGAAAAACTCTAAAGGGCTTCGCACTTCGTGTTTTTTTACACATGCACACACACACACACACATACACGCACCCTTGAAGAGTCTCTGGAGTGCTTCTGATTTCGTGTCGTTTTTACACACAAACACACGCACACACACACACACACACAAACACCCTCGAAGAATCTCTGGAGGCCTTCTGACTTCATAATTTTTACACACACATACACTCACACACGCACCTTTGCAGAATCTCTGGGGTACTTCTGACTTCGTTTCCTTTTTACACACACACACACACACTCACACACTCCCCACTCTCACACTCATACCTTTGCAATAACCAAGAAGGCTTTTAACTTCATGTCCTTTTTACACACACACACACACACACAAACACAGAGACAAAACCTTGTAGAATCTCTTGAGGGTTTCTGATGTCATGTCCTTATTACACACACATACTCTTGGAGAATCTCTGGAGGGCTTCTGACTTCGTGTCCTTTTTACGCACACACACACGCACGCACACACACACACACACACACACACACACACACACACTCCCTCACACTGATACCCATGCCTTTGCAGAATTCCTAGAGGGCTTCTGACTTCCTCTCCTTTTTACACACACACACACATAGAGGCATCCTTGCAGAATTTCTGGATGGCTTCTGACTTTTTTCCTTTTTAAACACACACACACACACACCACACACACACACACACACACACACACTTGCCGAATCTCTGGATGACTTCTGACTTCATGTCTTTTTAACACAACACACTCACCGTTGCAGAATCTCTAGAGGGCTTCAGATTTTGTGTCCTTTTACACAAACACACGCACACACACACACACACACACACCCTTGAAGTATCTCTGGAGGCCTTTTGACTTCTAAACTTTTTACACACACATACACTCACACAAGCACCTTTGCAGAATCTCTGAAGGACTACTGACTTTGTGACCTTTTTACACACACACATACACACACATACGAACACCCATTCAGAATCTATGCAGTGTTTCTGACTTCATGTGTCCTTTTTGCACACAGCACATAAACACACACACGCTTGCAGAATCTCTTGAGGGTTTCTGACGTCATGTCCTTGTTACACACACACATTTTCAGAATCTCTGGAGGGCTTCTGACTCCGTGTCCTTTTTAAACTCACACACATTCACACACACACACACACACCCTCACACAGATACTCATATTTTGCAGAATTCCTAGAGGGCTTCTGACTTCCTGTCCTTTTTACACACACACACACACATAGATGCATCCTTGCAGAATTTCTGGATGGCTTCTGACTTTTTTTCCTTTTTAAACACACACACACACACACACACACACATTTGCCGAATCTCTGGATGATTTCTGACTTCATGTCTTTTTAATACAACACACTCATAATTGCAGAATCTCTAGAGGGCTTCTGACTTTGTGTGCTTTTTACACAAACACACGCACACACACACACACATACACACACCCTTGAATAATCTCCGGAGGCCTTCTGACTTCCTAACTTTTTACACAAACATACACTCACAAAAGCACCTTTGCAGAATCTCTGGAGTACTTCTGACTTCGTTTCCTTTTTACACACACACACACACACACACACACACACACTGATACGCATACCGTTGCAAAATTCGTAGAGGGCTTCTTACCTTGTCTCCTTTTTACACACACACACTCACACACCCTTGCAGAATTCCTGGATGGCTTCATACTTTGTGTCCTTTTTAAATACACACACACACACACATATCTTTGAAAAACTCTAAAGGGCTTCGCACTTCGTGTTTTTTTACACATGCACACACACACACTCACACATACACGCACCCTTGAAGAGTCTCTGGAGTGCTTCTGATTTCGTTTCGTTTTTACACACAAACACACGCACAAACACACACACACAAACACCCTCGAAGGATCTCTGGAGGCCTTCTGACTTCATAATTTTTACACACACATACACTCACACACGCACCTTTGCAGAATCTCTGGAGTACTTCTGACTTCGTTTCCTTTTTACACACACACACACACACACTCACACACTCCCTCACTCTCACACTCATACCTTTGCAATAACCAAGAAGGCTTTTAACTTCATGTCCTTTTTACACACACACACACACAAACACAGAGACAAAACCTTGTAGAATCTCTTGAGGGTTTCTGATGTCATGTCCTTATTACACACACATACTCTTGGAGAATCTCTGGAGGGCTTCTGACTTCGTGTCCTTTTTACGCACACACACACGCACGCACACACACACACACACACACACACTCCCTCACACTGATACCCATGCCTTTGCAAAATTCCTAGAGGGCTTCTGACTTCCTCTCCTTTTTACACACACACACACATAGAGGCATCCTTGCAGAATTTCTGGATGGCTTCTGACTTTTTTTCCTTTTTAAACACACACACACACACACACACACACACACACACTTGCCGAATCTCTGGATGACTTCTGACTTCATGTCTTTTTAACACAACACAGTCACCGTTGCAGAATCTCTAGAGGGCTTCAGACTTTGTGTCCTTTTTACACAAACACACGCACACACACACACACCCTTGAAGTATCTCTGGAGGCCTTTTGACTTCATAACTTTTTACACACACATACACTCACACAAACACCTTTGCAGAATCTCTGAAGGACTTCTGACTTCGTGACCTTTTTACACACACACTTACACACACATACGAACACCCATTCAGAATCTATGCAGTGTTTCTGACTTCATGTGTCCTTTTTGCATACAGCACATAAACACACACACCCTTGCAGAATCTCTTGAGGGTTGCTGACGTCATGTCCTTGTTACACACACACATTTTCAGAATCTCTGGAGGGCTTCTGACTCCGTGTCCTTTTTAAACTCACACACATTCACACACACACACCCTCACACAGATACTCATACCTTTGCAGAATTCCTAGAGGGCTTCTGACTTTCTGAACTTTTTACACACACACACACACATAGATGCATCCTTGCAGAATTTCTGGATGGCTTCTGACTTTTTTCCTTTTTAAACACACACACACACACACACACATTTGCCGAATCTCTGGATGATTTCTGACTTCATGTCTTTTTAATACAACACACTCACCATTGCAGAATCTCTAGAGGGCTTCTGACTTTGTGTCCTTTTTACACAAACACACGCACACACACACACACATACACACACCCTTGAAGAATCTCTGGAGGCCTTCTGACTTCCTAAATTTTTACACACACATACACTCACACAAGCACCTTTGCAGAATCTCTGAAGTACTTCTGACTTCGTTTCCTTTTTACACACACACACACACACACACACACACACACTGATACGCATACCGTTGCAAAATTCGTAGAGGGCTTCTTACCTTGTGTCCTTTTTACACACACACACTCACACATCCTTGCAGAATTCCTGGATGGCTTCATACATTGTGTCCTTTTTAAACACACGCACACACACACACACACACCCTCGAAGAATCTCTGGAGGACTTCTGACTTCCTAACTTTTTACACACACATACACTCACACAAGCACCTTTGCAGAATCTCTGGAGTACTTCTGACATCTTTTCCTTTTTACACACACACACACACACACACACACACAAAGACGCACCCTTGCAGATTCTCTAGAGTGCTTCTGACTTGGTGTCCTTTATACACACTCACACACATACACCCTTCCAGAATCTCTACAAGGATTCTGAATTCGTGTCCTTTTTAAACACACACACACACACACACACACACACACACACACACACCCATAGAGGCATCCTTGCAGAATTTCTGGATGGCTTCTGACTATTTTCTTTTTAAACACAGACACACACACACACACACACACACACACACACCTTTGCAGAAACTCTAGAGGGCTTCGGACTTCGTGTTCTTTTTACATACGCACACGCACACACATACACACATGCAAGCACACTTGCAGAATCTCTGGAGTGCTTCTGACTTCGTGTCCTTTTTACACACACACACACTCACACACGTTCACACACACACATAGACACACCCTAGCAGAATTTCTTGAAGGCTTCTGAATTCTTGTCCTTTTTACGCATACACACACAGACACGCTTGTAGAATCTCTGGAGGGCTTCTGATTTCGTGTCCTTTTTAGACACACACACACACACTCCCTCAAACAGATACTCATACCTTTACAGAATTCCTACAGGGCTTCTGACTTCCTGTTCTTTTTAAACACACACACACACACACACTTGCCGAATCTCTGGATGACTTCTGACTTCATGTCTTTTTAACACAACACAGTCACCGTTGCAGAATCTCTAGAGGGCTTCAGACTTTGTGTCCTTTTTACACAAACACACGCACACACACACACACACACACACACACACACACCCTTGAAGTATCTCTGGAGGCCTTTTGACTTCATAACTTTTTACACAAACATACACTCACAAAAGCACCTTTGCAGAATCTCTGGAGTACTTCTGACTTCGTTTCCTTTTTACACACACACACACACACACACACACACACACTGATACGCATACCGTTGCAAAATTCGTAGAGGGCTTCTTACCTTGTCTCCTTTTTACACACACACACTCACACACCCTTGCAGAATTCCTGGATGGCTTCATACTTTGTGTCCTTTTTAAATACACACACACACACATATCTTTGAAAAACTCTAAAGGGCTTCGCACTTCGTGTTTTTTTACACATGCACACACACACACTCACACATACACGCACCCTTGAAGAGTCTCTGGAGTGCTTCTGATTTCGTTTCGTTTTTACACACAAACACACGCACACACACACACACACAAACACCCTCGAAGGATCTCTGGAGGCCTTCTGACTTCATAATTTTTACACACACATACACTCACACACGCACCTTTGCAGAATCTCTGGAGTACTTCTGACTTCGTTTCCTTTTTACACACACACACACACACTCACACACTCCCACACTCTCACACTCATACCTTTGCAATAACCAAGAAGGCTTTTAACTTCATGTCCTTTTTACACACACACACACACAAACACAGAGACAAAACCTTGTAGAATCTCTTGAGGGTTTCTGATGTCATGTCCTTATTACACACACATACTCTTGGAGAATCTCTGGAGGGCTTCTGACTTCGTGTCCTTTTTACGCACACACACACGCACGCACACACACACACACACACACACACACACACTCCCTCACACTGATACCCATGCCTTTGCAAAATTCCTAGAGGGCTTCTGACTTCCTCTCCTTTTTACACACACACACACATAGAGGCATCCTTGCAGAATTTCTGGATGGCTTCTGACTTTTTTCCTTTTTAAACACACACACACACACACACACACACACACTTGCCGAATCTCTGGATGACTTCTGACTTCATGTCTTTTTAACACAACACAGTCACCGTTGCAGAATCTCTAGAGGGCTTCAGACTTTGTGTCCTTTTTACACAAACACACGCACACACACACACACCCTTGAAGTATCTCTGGAGGCCTTTTGACTTCATAACTTTTTACACACACATACACTCACACAAACACCTTTGCAGAATCTCTGAAGGACTTCTGACTTCGTGACCTTTTTACACACACACATACACACACATACGAACACCCATTCAGAATCTATGCAGTGTTTCTGACTTCATGTGTCCTTTTTGCATACAGCACATAAACACACACACCCTTGCAGAATCTCTTGAGGGTTGCTGACGTCATGTCCTTGTTACACACACACATTTTCAGAATCTCTGGAGGGCTTCTGACTCCGTGTCCTTTTTAAACTCACACACATTCACACACACACACCCTCACACAGATACTCATACCTTTGCAGAATTCCTAGAGGGCTTCTGACTTTCTGAACTTTTTACACACACACACACACATAGATGCATCCTTGCAGAATTTCTGGATGGCTTCTGACTTTTTTCCTTTTTAAACACACACACACACACACACACACACACACATTTGCCGAATCTCTGGATGATTTCTGACTTCATGTCTTTTTAATACAACACACTCACCATTGCAGAATCTCTAGAGGGCTTCTGACTTTGTGTCCTTTTTACACAAACACACGCACACACACACACACATACACACACCCTTGAAGAATCTCTGGAGGCCTTCTGACTTCCTAAATTTTTACACACACATACACTCACACAAGCACCTTTGCAGAATCTCTGGAGTACTTCTGACTTCGTTTCCTTTTTACACACACACACACACACACACACACACACACACTGATACGCATACCGTTGCAAAATTCGTAGAGGGCTTCTTACCTTGTGTCCTTTTTACACACACACACTCACACATCCTTGCAGAATTCCTGGATGGCTTCATACATTGTGTCCTTTTTAAACACACGCACACACACACACACACACACACCCTCGAAGAATCTCTGGAGGACTTCTGACTTCCTAACTTTTTACACACACATACACTCACACAAGCACCTTTGCAGAATCTCTGGAGTACTTCTGACATCTTTTCCTTTTTACACACACACACACACACACACACACAAAGACGCACCCTTGCAGATTCTCTAGAGTGCTTCTGACTTGGTGTCCTTTATACACACTCACACACATACACCCTTCCAGAATCTCTACAAGGATTCTGAATTCGTGTCCTTTTTAAACACACACACACACACACACACACACACACACACACACCCATAGAGGCATCCTTGCAGAATTTCTGGATGGCTTCTGACTATTTTCTTTTTAAACACAGACACACACACACACACACACACACACCTTTGCAGAAACTCTAGAGGGCTTCGGACTTCGTGTTCTTTTTACATACGCACACGCACACACATACACACATGCAAGCACACTTGCAGAATCTCTGGAGTGCTTCTGACTTCGTGTCCTTTTTACACACACACACACTCACACACGTTCACACACACACATAGACACACCCTAGCAGAATTTCTTGAAGGCTTCTGAATTCTTGTCCTTTTTACGCATACACACACAGACACGCTTGTAGAATCTCTGGAGGGCTTCTGATTTCGTGTCCTTTTTAGACACACACACACACACTCCCTCAAACAGATACTCATACCTTTACAGAATTCCTACAGGGCTTCTGACTTCCTGTTCTTTTTAAACACACACACACACACACTTGCCGAATCTCTGGATGACTTCTGACTTCATGTCTTTTTAACACAACACAGTCACCGTTGCAGAATCTCTAGAGGGCTTCAGACTTTGTGTCCTTTTTACACAAACACACGCACACACACACACACACACACACCCTTGAAGTATCTCTGGAGGCCTTTTGACTTCATAACTTTTTACACACACATACACTCACACAAGCACCTTTGCAGAATCTCTGAAGGACTTCTGACTTCGTGACCTTTTTACACACACACCTACACACACATACGAACACCCATTCAGAATCTATGCAGTGTTTCTGACTTCATGTGTCCTTTTTGCACACAGCACATAAACACACACACCCTTGCAGAATCTCTTGAGGGTTGCTGACGTCATGTCCTTGTTACACACACACATTTTCAGAATCTCTGGAGGGCTTCTGACTCCGTGTCCTTTTTAAACTCACACACATTCACACACACACACCCTCACACAGATACTCATACCTTTGCAGAATTCCTAGAGGGCTTCTGACTTCTTGTCCTTTTAACACACACACACACACATAGATGCATCCTTGCAGAATTTCTGGATGACTTCTGACTTTTTTCCTTTTTAAACACACACACACACACACACACACATTTGCCGAATCTCTGGATGATTTCTGACTTCATGTCTTTTTAATACAACACACTCACCATTGCAGAATCTCTAGAGGGCTTCTGACTTTGTGTCCTTTTTACACAAACACACGCACACACACACACACACATACACACACCCTTGAAGAATCTCTGGAGGCGTTCTGACTTCCTAACTTTTTACACAAACATACACTCACAAAAGAACCTTTGCAGAATCTCTGGAGTATTTCTGACTTCGTTTCCTTTTTACACACACACACACACACACACACACACACACACACACTGATACGCATACCGTTGCAAAATTCGTAGAGGGCTTCTTACCTTGTCTCCTTTTTACACACACACACTCACACACCCTTGCAGAATTCCTGGATGGCTTCATACTTTGTGTCCTTTTTAAATACACACACACACATCTTTGAAAAACTCTAAAGGGCTTCGCACTTCGGGTTTTTTTACACATGCACACACACACACACACACATACACGCACCCTTGCAGAGTCTCTGGAGTGCTTCTGATTTCGTGTCGTTTTTACACACAAACACACGCACACACCCACACACAAACACCCTCGAAGAATCTCTGGAGGCCTTCTGACTTCATAATTTTTACACACACATACACTCACACACGCACCTTTGCAGAATCTCTGGAGTACTTCTGACTTCGTTTCCTTTTTACACACACACACACACACTCACACACTCCCTCACTCTCACACTCATACCTTTGCAATAACCAAGAAGGCTTTTAACTTCATGTCCTTTTTACACACACACACACACAAACACAGAGACAAAACCTTGTAGAATCTCTTGAGGGATTCTGACGTCATGTCCTTATTACACACACATACTCTTGAAGAATCTCTGGAGGGCTTCTGACTTCGTGTCCTTTTTACACACACACACACACACACACACACACACACACACACTCCCTCACACTGATACCCATGCCTTTGCAGAATTCCTAGAGGGCTTCTGACTTCCTCTCCTTTTTACACACACACACACATAGAGGCATCCTTGCAGAATTTCTGGATGGCTTCTGACTTCTTTCCTTTTTAAACACACACACACACACACACACACACACTTGCCGAATCTCTGGATGACTTCTGACTTCATGTCTTTTTAACACAACACACTCACCGTTGCAGAATCTCTAGAGGGCTTCAGATTTTGTGTCCTTTTTACACAAACACACGCACACACACACACACACACACACACCCTTGAAGTATCTCTGGAGGCCTTTTGACTTCATAACTTTTTACACACACATACACTCACACAAGCACCTTTGCAGAATCTCTGAAGGACTTCTGACTTCGTGACCTTTTTACACACACACATACACACACATACGAACACCCATTCAGAATCTATGCAGTGTTTCTGACTTCATGTGTTCTTTTTGCACACAGCACATAAACACACACACCCTTGCAGAATCTCTTGAGGGTTTCTGACGTCATGTACTTGTTACACACACACATTTTCAGAATCTCTGGAGGGCTTCTGACTCCGTGTCCTTTTTGAACTCACCCACATTCACACACACACACCCTCACACAGATACTCATACCTTTGCAGAATTCCTAGAGGGCTTCTGACTTCTTGTCCTTTTTACACACACACACACACACATAGATGCATCCTTGCAGAATTTCTGGATGGCTTCTGACTTTTTTCCTTTTTAAACACACACACACACACACACACCCACACATTTGCCGAATCTCTGGATGATTTCTGACTTCATGTCTTTTTAATACAACACACTCTCCATTGCAGAATCTCTAGAGGGCTTCTGACTTTGTGTCCTTTTTACACAAACACACGCACACACACACACACACATAAACACACCCTTGAAGAATCTCTGGAGGTCTTCTGACTTCCTAAATTTTTACACACACAAACACTCTCACAAGCACCTTTGCAGAAACTCTGGAGTACTTCTGACTTCGTTTCCTTTTCACACACACACACACACACACACACACACACTCACACACTGATACACATACCGTTGCAAAATTCGTAGAGGGCTTCTTACCTTGTGTCCTTTTTACACACACACACACACATCCTTGCAGAATTCCTGGATGGCTTCATATTTTGTGTCCTTTTTAAACACACGCACACACACACCCTCGAAGAATCTCTGGAGGACTTCTGACTTCATAACTTTTTACACACACATACACTCACACAAGCACCTTTGCAGAATCTCTGGTGTACTTCTGACATCTTTTCCTTTTTACACACACACACACACACACACACACAAAGACGCACCCTTGCAGAATCTCTAGAGTGCTTCTGACTTGGTGTCCTTTATACACACTCACACACATACACCCTTCCAGAATCTCTACAAGGATTCTGAATTCGTGTCCTTTTTAAACACACACACACACACACACACACACACACACCCATAGAGGCATCCTTGCAGAATTTCTGGATGGCTTCTGACTATTTTCTTTTTAAACACACACACACACACACACACACACACACACACACCTTTGCAGAAACTCTAGAGGGCTTCGGACTTCGTGTTCTTTTTACATACGCACACGCACACACATACACACATGCAAGCACACTTGCAGAGTCTCTGGAGTGCTTCTGACTTCGTGTCCTTTTTACACACACACACACTCACACACGTTCACACACACACATAGACACACCCTAGCAGAATTTCTAGAAGGCTTCTGAATTCTTGTCCTTTTTACGCATACACACACAGACACGCTTGTAGAATCTCTGGAGGGCTTCTGATATCGTGTCCTTTTTAGACACACACACACACACTCCCTCAAACAGATACTCATACCTTTACAGAATTCCTAGAGGACTTCTGACTTCCTGTTCTTTTTAAACACACACACACACTTGCCGAATCTCTGGATGACTTCTGACTTCATGTCTTTTTAACACAACACACTCACCGTTGCAGAATCTCTAGAGGGCTTCAGATTTTGTGTCCTTTTTACACAAACACACGCACACACACACACACACACACACACCCTTGAAGAATCTCTGGAGGCCTTTTGACTTCATAACTTTTTACACACACATACACTCACACAAGCAGCTTTGCAGAATCTCTGGAGTACTTCTGACTTCGTTTCCTTTATAAACACACACACACACACACACACATAGACACACCCTAGCAGAATTTCTAGAAAGCTTCTGAATTCTTGTCCTTTTTACACATGCACACACAGACATGCTTGTAGAATCTCTGGAGGGCTTCTGACTTCGTGTCCTTTTTACACACACACACACACACACACACACACACACACACACTGACAAGCATACCGTTGCAAAATTTGTAGAGGGCTTCTTACTTTGTGTCCTTTTTACACACACACACTCACACATCCTTGCAGAATTCCTGGATGGCTTCATAATTTGTGTCCTTTTTAAATACACACACACACTCATCTTTGCAAAAACTCTAGAGGGCTTCGCACTTCGTGTTGTTTTACACACGCACACACACACATGCACGCAGCCTAGTAGAGTCTCTGGAGTGCTTCTGATTTCGTGTCGTATTTACAAACAAACACACGCACACACACACACACACCCTTGAAGAATCTCTGGAGGCCTCTGACTTCATAATTTTTACACACACATACAATCACACAAGCACCTTTGGAGAATCTCTGGAGTACTTCTGACTTCGTTTCCTTTATACACACACACACACACACACACACACAGATACGCATATCGTTGCAAAATTCGTAGAGGGCTTCTTACTTTGTGTCCTTTTTACACACACACACTCACACATCGTTGCAGAATTCCTGGATGGCTTCATACTTTGTGTCCTTTTTAAACACACACACACACACACACACACACCCTTGCAGAAACTCTAGAGGGCTTCGGACATCATGTTCTTTTTACACATGCACACACACACATACACACATGCACGCACACTTGCAGAGTCTCTGGAGTACTTCTGACTTCGTGTCCTTTTTACACACACACACACTCACACACGTTCACACACACACATAGACACACCCTAGCAGAATTTCTAGAAGGCTTCTGAATTCTTGTCCTTTATACACATACACACACAGACACGCTTGTAGAATCTCTGGAGGGGTTCTGACTTCGTGTCTTTTATACACACACACACTCCCTCACACAGATACTCATACCTTTGCAGAATTCCTAGAGGGCTTCTGACTTCCTGTCCTTTTTACACACACACACACAAACACACACACACACACACACACACACACACACACACACACATAGATGCATCCTTGCAGAATTTCTGGATGGCTTCTGACTTTTTTCCATTTTATACACACACACACACACACACACATTTGCCTAATCTCTGGATGATTTCTGACTTCATGTCTTTTTAACACAACACACTCACCTTTGCAGAATCTCTAGAGGGCTTCTGACTTTGTGTCCTTTTTACACAAACACACGCACCCACACACACACACACCCTTGAAAATCTCTGGAGGCCTTCTGACTTCATAACTTTTTACACACACATACACTCACACAATCACTTTGTAGAATCTCTGGAGTACTTCTGACTTCGTTTCCTTTTTACACACACACACACACACAAACACACTGATACGCGTATCGTTGCAAAATTCGTAGAGGGCCTCATACTTTGTGTCCTTTTTAAATACGCACACACACTCATCTTTGCAAAAACTCTAGAGGGCTTCGAACTTCGTGTTTTCTTACACACGCACACACACACACACATGCACGCACCCTTGCAGAGTCTCTGGATTGCTTCTGATTTCGTGTCGTTTTTACACACAAACACATGCACACACACACACACACACCCTTGAAGAATCTCTGGAGGCCTCTGACTTCATAACTTTTTACACACACATACACTCAGAAACGCACCTTTGCAGAATCTCTGGAGTACTTCTGACTTCTTTTCCTTTTTACACACACACACACACACACACACACACACACACACAAAGACACACCCTTGCAGAATTTCTAGAGTGCTTTTGACTTGGTGTCCTTTATACACACTCACACACATACACCCTTCCAGAATCTCTACAAGGATTCTGAATTCGTGTCCTTTTTAAACACACACACACACACACACATGCCGAATCTCTGGATGACTTCTGACTTCATGTCTTTTTAACACAACACACTCACCCTTGCAGAATCTCCAGAGGGCTTCAGATTTTGTGTCCTTTTTACACAAACACACGCACACACACACACACACACCCTTGAAGTATCTCTGGAGGCCTTTTGACTTCATAAGTTTTACACACACATACACTCACACAAGCACCTTTGCAGAATCTCTGAAGGACTTCTGACTTCGTGACCTTTTTACACACACACATACACACACATACGAACACCCATTCAGAATCTATGCAGTGTTTCTGACTTCATGTGTCCTTTTTGCACACAGCACATAAAAACACACACCTTGCAGAATCTCTTGAGGGTTTCTGACGTCATGTCCTTGTTACACACACACATTTTCAGAATCTCTGGAGGGCTTCTGACTCCGTGTCCTTTTTAAACTCACACACATTCACACACACACACACACACACCCTCACACAGATACTCATACTTTGCAGAATTCCTAGAGGGCTTCTGACTTCCTGTCCTTTTTACACACACACACACACACATAGATGCATCCTTGCAGAATTTCAGGATGGCTTCTGACTTTTTTCCTTTTTGAACACACACACACACACACACATTTGCCGAATCTCTGGATGATTTCTGACTTCATGTCTTTTTAATACAACACACTCACCATTGCAGAATCTCTAGAGGGCTTCTGACTTTGTGTCCTTTTTACACAAACACACGCACACACACACACATACACACACCCTTGAAGAATCTCTGGAGGCCTTCTGACTTCCTAAATTTTTACACACACATACACTCACACAAGCACCTTTGCAGAATCTCTGGAGTACTTCTGACTTCGTTTCCTTTTTACACACACACACACACACACACACACACACTGACAAGCATACCGTTGCAAAATTCGTAGAGGGCTTCTTACTTTGTGTCCTTTTTACACACACACACTCACACACCCTTGCAGAATTCCTGGATGGCTTCATAATTTGTGTCCTTTTTAAATACACACACACACACACACACACACACTCATCTTTGCAAAAACTCTAGAGGGCTTCGCACTTCGTGTTGTTTTACACACGCACACACACACATGCACGCACCCTAGTAGAGTCTCTGGAGTGCTTCTGATTTCGTGTCGTATTTACAAACAAACACACGCACACACACACACCCCCTTGAAGAATCTCTGGAGGCCTCTGACTTCATAACTTTTTACACACACATACATTCACACAAGCACCTTTGGAGAATCTCTGGAGTACTTCTGACTTCGTTTCCTTTATACACACACACAAACACACACACACAGATACGCATACCGTTGCAAAATTCGTAGAGGGCTTCTTACTTTGTGTCCTTTTTACACACACACACTCACACATCCTTGCAGAATTCCTGGATGGCTTCATACTTTGTGTCCTTTTTAAACACACACACAAACACACACACACACACACCCTTGCAGAAACTCTAGAGGGATTCGGACTTCATGTTCTTTTTAAACACGCACACACACACATACACACATGCACGCACACTTGCAGAGTCTCTGGAGTACTTCTGACTTCGTGTCCTTTTTACACACACACACACTGACACACGTTCACACACACACATAGACACACCCTAGCAGAATTTCTAAAAGGCTTCTGAATTCTTGTCCTTTATACACATACACACACAGACACGCTTGTAGAATCTCTGGAGGGGTTCTGACTTCGTGTCTTTTATACACACACACACACACACACACACACACACTCCCTCACACAGATACTCATACCTTTGCAGAATTCCTATAGGGCTTCTGACTTCCTGTCCTTTTTACACACACACACAAACACACACACACACACACACACACACACACACATAGATGCATCCTTGCAGAATTTCTGGATGGCTTCTGACTTTTTTCCATTTTAAACAAACACACACACACACACACACACACCTTTGCCTAATCTCTGGATGAATTCTGACTTCATGTCTTTTTAACACAACACACTCACCATTGCAGAATCTCTAGAGGGCTTCTGACTTTGTGTCCTTTTTACACAAACACACGCACCCACACACACACACACCCTTGAAGAATCTCTGGAGGCCTCTGACTTCATAACTTTTTACACACACATACAATCACACAAGCACCTTTGAAGAATCTCTGGAGTACTTCTGACTTCGTTTCCATTTTACACACACACACACACTCACACACACACACACTGATACGCGTATCGTTGCAAAATTCGTAGAGTGCCTCATACTTTGTGTCCTTTTTAAATACACACACACACTCATCTTTGCAAAAACTCTAGAGGGCTTCGAACTTCGTGTTTTCTTACACACGCACACACACACACACATGCACGCACCCTTGCAGAGTCTCTGGAGTGCTTCTGATTTCGTGTCGTTTTTACACACAAACACACGCACACACACACACACACACACACACACACACCCTTGAAGAATCTCTGGAGGCCTCTGACTTCATAACTTTTTACACACACATACACTCACGCAAGCACCTTTGCAGAATCTCTGGAGTATTTCTGACTTCGTTTCCTTTTTACACACACACACACACACACACACTCACACACTCCCTCACTCTCACACTCATACCTTTGCAAACAACCAAGAAGGCTTTTAACTTCATGTCCTTTTTACACACACACACACACACACTCACACAAACACAGACACAAAACCTTGTAGAATCTCTTGAGGTTTTCTGACGTCATGTCCTTATTACACACACATACTCTTGAAGAATCTCTGGAGGGCTTCTGACATCGTGTCCTTTTTACGCACACACACACGCACACACACACACACACACACACACACTCCCTCACACTGATACCCATGCCTTTGCAGAATTCCTAGAGGGCTTCTGACTTCCTCTCCTTTTTACACACACACACACAGAGAGGCATCCTTGCAGAATTTCTGGATGGCTTCTGACTTTTTTCCTTTTTAAACACACACACACACACACACACACACACTTGCCGAATCTCTGGATGACTTCTGACTTCATGTCTTTTTAACACAACACATTCACCGTTGCAGAATCTCTAGAGGGCTTCAGATTTTGTGTCCTTTTTACACAAACACACGCACACACACACACACACACACCCTTGAAGTATCTCTGGAGGCCTTTTGACTTCATAACTTTTTACACACACATACACTCACACAAGCACCTTTGCAGAATCTCTGAAGGACTTCTGACTTCGTGACCTTTTTACACACACACATACACACACATACGAACACCCATTCAGAATCTATGCAGTGTTTCTGACTTCATGTGTCCTTTTTGCACACAGCACATAAACACACACACCCTTGCAGAATCTCTTGAGGGTTTCTGACGTCATGTCCTTGTTACACACACACATTTTCAGAATCTCTGGAGGGCTTCTGACTCCGTGTCCTTTTAAACTCACACACATTCACACACACACACCCTCACACAGATACTCATACCTTTGCAGAATTCCTAGAGGGCTTCTGACTTTCTGAACTTTTTACACACACACACACACACACACACACATAGATGCATCCTTGCAGAATTTCTGGATGGCTTCTGACTTTTTTCCTTTTTAAAAACACACACACACACACTTGCCGAATCTCTGGATGATTTCTGACTTCATGTCTTTTTAACACAACACACTCACCGTTGCAGAATCTCTAGAGGGCTTCTGAATTTGTGTCCTTTTTACAGAAACACACGCACACACACACACACCCTTGAAGAATCTCTGGAGGCCTTCTGACTTCATAATTTTTACACACACATACACTCAGAAACGCACCTTTGCAGAATCTCTGGAGTACTTCTGACTTCTTTTCCTTTTTACACACACACACACACACACACACACAAAGACACACCCTTGCAGAATCTCTAGAGTGCTTCTGACTTGGTGTCCTTTATACACACTCACACACATAAACCCTTCCAGAATCTCTACAAGGATTCTGAATTCGTGTCCTTTTTAAACACACACACACACACACACACACACACACACACCTTTGCAGAAACTCTAGAGTGCTTCGGAATTCGTGTTCTTTTTACATACGCACACACACACACACACACTTACACACATGCAAGCACACTTGCAGAGTCTCTGGAGTGCTTCTGACTTCGTGTCCTTTTTACACACACACACACACTCACACACGTTCACACACACACATAGACACACCCTAGCAGAATTTCTAGAAGGCTTCTTAATTCTTGTCCTTTTTACGCATACACACACAGACACGCTTGTAGAATCTCTGGAGGGCTTCTGACTTCGTGTCCTTTTTACACACACACACACACACACACACTCCCTCACACAGATACTCATACATTTGCAGAATTCCTAGAGGGCTTCTGACTTCCTGTCCTTTTTAAACACAAACACACACACACACACACACACACACACACTTGCCGAATCTCTGGATGACTTCTGACTTCATGTCTTTTTAACACAACACACTCACCGTTGCAGAATCTCTTGAGGGCTTCAGATTTTGTGTCCTTTTTACATTAACACACGCACACACACACACACACACACACACACACACACCCTTGAAGAATCTCTGGTGGCCTTTTGACTTCATAACTTTTTACACACACATACACTCACACAAGCAGCTTTGCAGAATATCTGGAGTACTTCTGACTTCGTTTCCTTTATAAACACACACACACACACACACACACACACACACATAGACACACCCTAGCAGAATTTCTAGAAAGCTTCTGAATTCTTGTCCTTTTTACACATGCACACACAGACATGCTTGTAGAATCTCTGGAGGGCTTCTGACTTCGTGTCCTTTTTACACACACACACACACACACACACACACACACACTGACAAGCATACCGTTGCAAAATTTGTAGAGGGCTTCTTACTTTGTGTCCTTTTTACACACACACACTCACACATCCTTGCAGAATTCCTGGATGGCTTCATAATTTGTGTCCTTTTTAAATACACACACACACTCATCTTTGCAAAAACTCTAGAGGGCTTCGCACTTCGTGTTGTTTTACACACGCACACACACACATGCACGCAGCCTAGTAGAGTCTCTGGAGTGCTTCTGATTTCGTGTCGTATTTACAAACAAACACACGCACACACACACACACCCCCTTGAAGAATCTCTGGAGGCCTCTGACTTCATAATTTTTACACACACATACAATCACACAAGCACCTTTGGAGAATCTCTGGAGTACTTCTGACTTCGTTTCCTTTATACACACACACACACACACACACAGATACGCATACCGTTGCAAAATTCGTAGAGGGCTTCTTACTTTGTGTCCTTTTTACACACACACACTCACACATCGTTGCAGAATTCCTGGATGGCTTCATACTTTGTGTCCTTTTTAAACACACACACACACACACCCTTGCAGAAACTCTAGAGGGCTTCGGACTTCATGTTCTTTTTACACATGCACACACACACATACACACATGCACGCACACTTGCAGAGTCTCTGGAGTACTTCTGACGTCGTGTCCTTTTTACACACACACACACTCACACACGTTCACACACACACATAGACACACCCTAGCAGAATTTCTAAAAGGCTTCTGAATTCTTGTCCTTTATACACATACACACACAGACACGCTAGTAGAATCTCTGGAGGGGTTCTGACTTCGTGTCTTTTATACACACACTCACACACACACACACTCCCTCACACAGATACTCATACCTTTGCAGAATTCCTAGAGGGCTTCTGACTTCCTGTCCTTTTTACACACACACACACACACACACAAACACACACACACACACACACATAGATGCATCCTTGCAGAATTTCTGGATGGCTTCTGACTTTTTTCCATTTTAAACACACACACACACACACACACACACACATTTGCCTAATCTCTGGATGATTTCTGACTTCATGTCTTTTTAACACAACACACTCACCTTTGCAGAATCTCTAGAGGGCTTCTGACTTTTTGTCCTTTTTACACAAACACACGCACCCACACACACACACACCCTTGAAGAATCTCTGGAGGCCTCTGACTTCATAACTTTTTACACACACATACACTCACACAAGCACCTTTGGAGAATCTCTGGAGTACTTCTGACTTCGTTTCCATTTTACACACACACACACACACACACACTGATACGCGTATCGTTGCAAAATACGTAGAGGGCCTCATACTTTGTGTCCTTTTTAAATACACACACACACTCATCTTTGCAAAAACTCTAGAGGGCTTCGAACTTCGTGTTTTCTTACACACGCACACACACACACACATGCACGCACCTTTGCAGAGTCTCTGGAGTGCTTCTGATTTCGTGTCGTTTTTACACACAAACACACGCACACACACACACACACACACACACACCCTTGAAGAATCTCTGGAGGCCTCTGACTTCATAACTTTTTACACACACATACACTCACGCAAGCACCTTTGCAGAATCTCTGGAGTACTTCTGACTTCGTTTCCTTTTTACACACACACACACACACACACTCACACACTCCCTCACTCTCACACTCATACCTTTGCAAACAACCAAGAAGGCTTTTAACTTCATGTCCTTTTTACACACACACACACACACTCACACAAACACAGACACAAAACCTTGTAGAATCTCTTGAGGGTTTCTGACGTCATGTCCTTATTACACACACATACTCTTGAAGAATCTCTGGAGGGCTTCTGACTTCGTGTCCTTTTTAAGCACACACACACGCACACACACACACACACACACTCCCTCACACTGATACCCATGTCTTTGCAGAATTCCTAGAGGGCTTCTGAGTTCCTCTCCTTTTTACACACACACACACATAGAGGCATCCTTGCAGAATTTCTGGATGGCTTCTGACTTTTTTCCTTTTTAAACACACACACACACACACACACACACACTTGCCGAATCTCTGGATGACTTCTGACTTCATGTCTTTTTAACACAACACAGTCACCGTTGCAGAATCTCTAGAGGGCTTCAGATTTTGTGTCCTTTTTACACAAACACACGCACACACACACACACACACACCCTTGAAGTATCTCTGGAGGCCTTTTGACTTCATAAGTTCTACACACACATACACTCACACAAGCACCTTTGCAGAATCTCTGAAGGACTTCTGACTTCGTGACCTTTTTACACACACACATACACACATATACGAACACCCATTCAGAATCTATGCAGTGTTTCTGACTTCATGTGTCCTTTTTGCACACAGCACATAAACACACACACCCTTGCAGAATCTCTTGAGGGTTTCTGACGTCATGTCCTTGTTACACACACACATTTTCAGAATCTCTGGAGGGCTTCTGACTCCGTGTCCTTTTAAACTCACACACATTCACACACACACACCCTCACACAGATACTCATACCTTTGCAGAATTCCTAGAGGGCTTCTGACTTTCTGAACTTTTTACACACACACACACACACACACATAGATGCATCCTTGCAGAATTTCTGGATGGCTTCTGACTTTTTTCCTTTTTAAACACACACACACACACACACTTGCCGAATCTCTGGATGATTTCTGACTTCATGTCTTTTTAACACAACACACTCACCGTTGCAGAATCTCTAGAGGGCTTCTGAATTTGTGTCCTTTTTACACAAACACACGCACACACACACACACCCTTGAAGAATCTCTGGAGGCCTTCTGACTTCATAACTTTTTACACACACATACACTCAGAAACGCACCTTTGCAGAATCTCTGGAGTACTTCTGACTTCTTTTACTTTTTACACACACACACACACACACACACACACAGACACACACACACAAAGACACACCCTTGCAGAATCTCTAGAGTGCTTCTGACTTGGTGTCCTTTATACACACTCACACACATAAACCCTTCCAGAATCTCTACAAGGATTCTGAATTCGTGTCCTTTTTAAACACACACACACACACACACACACACACACAAACACACACACACCTTTGCAGAAACTCTAGAGTGCTTCGGAATTCGTGTTCTTTTTACATACGCACACACACACACACACACTTACACACATGCAAGCACACTTGCAGAGTCTCTGGAGTGCTTCTGACTTCGTGTCCTTTTTACACACACACACACTCACACACGTTCACACACACAAATAGACACACCCTAGCAGAATTTCTAGAAGGCTTCTTAATTCTTGTCCTTTTTACGCATACACACACAGACACGCTTGTAGAATCTCTGGAGGGCTTCTGACTTCGTGTCCTTTTTACACACACACACACACACACACACACACTCCCTCACACAGATACTCATACCTTTGCAGAATTCCTAGAGGGCTTCTGACTTCCTGTCCTTTTTAAACACAAACACACACACACACACACACACACACACACTTGCCGAATCTCTGGATGACTTCTGACTTCATGTCTTTTTAACACAACACACTCACCGTTGCAGAATCTCTTGAGGGCTTCAGATTTTGTGTCCTTTTTACATTAACACACGCACACACACACACACACACACACACACACCCTTGAAGAATCTCTGGAGGCCTTTTGACTTCATAACTTTTTACACACACATACACTCACACAAGCAGCTTTGCAGAATATCTGGAGTACTTCT
>NC_134540.1:129064851-129067351 GCF_050624435.1 Tenrec ecaudatus
TCACACAAGCACCTTTGCAGAATCTCTGAAGGACTTCTGACTTTGTGACCTTTTTACACACACACACACACACAAATACACACACCCTTTCAGAATCTATGGAGTGTTTCTGACTTCATGTGTCCTTTTTACACACACACAAACAGACACACACACACACCCCTGCAGAATCTCTTGAGGGTTTCTGATGTCATGTCCTTGTTACACAAACACATTTTCAGAATCCCTGGAGGGCTTCTGATTCCGTGTCCTTTTTAAGCACACACACATTCACACACACACACACACTCTCACACTGATACGCATACCATTGCAAAATTCCTAGAGGGCTTCTTATTTTGTGTCCTTTTTACACACACACACACACACACACACAAACACACACACACACATAGATGCATCCTTGCAGAATTTCGGGATGGTTTCTGACTTTTTTTCTTTTTAAACACACATACACACACACACACCCTTGCCGAATCTCTGGATGACTTCATACTTCATGTCCTTTTAACACAACACACACACCGTTGCAGAATCTCTAGAGGACTTCTGACTTTGTGTCCTTTTTACAGAAACACACACACACACACACACCCTTGCAGAATCTCTAGAGGCCTTCTGAATTCATAACTTTTTACACACACATACACTCACACAAGCACCTTTGCAGAATCTCTGGATGACTTCTTACTTCGTGACCTTTTTACACACACACACACACACACACAGACATACATACACCCTTTCAGAATCTATACAGTGTTTCTGACTTCATGTGTCCCTTTTACAAACACGCGCATACACACACACACACACACCCTTGCTGAAAATCCAGCGGGCTTCGGACTTCCTGTTCTTTTTACACACGCACACACACACACACACATGCACGCACACTTGCAGAGTCTCTGGAGTGCTACTGACTTCGTGTCCTTTTGACACACACACACACTCACACACGTTCACACACACACACATAGACACACTCTAGCAGAATTTCTAAAAGGCTTCTGAATGCTTGTCCTTTTTACACATACACACACAGACACGCTTGTAGAATCGCTGGAAGGCTTCTGACTTCTTGTCCTTTTTACACACACACAGTCCTTCACACCGACACTCATAACTTTGCAGAATTCCTAGAGGGCTTCTGACTTCCTGTCCTTTTTACACACACACACACACACACACACACATAGATGCATCCTTGCAGAATTTCTGGATGGCTTCTGACTTTTTTCCATTTTAAACACACACACACACTCACACGCACACACACACACACACTTGCCGAATCTCTGGATGACTTCTGACTTCATGTCTTTTTTACACAACACACTCACCTTTGCAGAATCTCGAGAGTGCTTCTGAATTTGTGTCCTTTTTACACAAACACACGCACACACACACAAACACACCCTTGAAGAATCTCTGGAGGCCTTCTGACTTCATAACATTTTACACACACATACACTCACGCAAGAACCTTTGCAGAATATCTGGAGTACTTCTGACTTCGTTTCCTTTTTACACACAAACACATACAAAGACAAACCCTTGCAGGATCTCTAGAGTGCTTCTGACTTGGTGTCCTTTATACACAAACACACACATACACCCTTCCAGAATCTCTACAAGGATTCTGAATTCTTGTCCTTTTTACACACACATACACACACACACACACACACACTCATAGGTGCATCCCTGCAGAATTTCTGGATGGCTTCTGACTTTTTTCCTTTTTAAACACACACACACACACCCTTGCCGAATCTCTGGATGACTTCTGACTTCATGTCATTTTAACACAACACACTCACCGTTCCAGAATCTCTAGAGGGCTTCTGACTTTGTGTCCTTTTTACACAAACACACACACACACACCCTTGAAGAATCTCTGGAGGCCTTCTGACTTCGTTTCCTTTATACACACACACACACACACACACACACATATTCACACTCTTTCAGAATCTATGCAGTGTTTCTGACTCCACGTGTCTTTTTTAAACACATGCACGTACACACACACACACCCTTGCAGAATCTATGGAGTGTTTCTCACATAATGTGTCTTTTTTACACACACACACACACACAAACATTTGCCGAATCTCTGGATGATTTCTGACTTCATGTCTTTTTAACACAACACACTCACCGTTGCAGAATCTCTAGAGGGCTTCTGACTTTGTGTCCTTTTTACAAAAACACACGCACACACACACACACACACACACACACACCCTTGAAGAATCTCTGGAGGCCTTCTGACTTCATAATATTTACACACACATACACTCACACAAGCACCTTTGCAGAATCTCTGGGGTACTTCTGACTTCGTTTCCTTTTAACACACATACACACACACACACACACACACACACACACTGATACGCATAACGTTGCAATATTCGTAGAGGGCTTCTTACTTTGTGTCCTTTTTACACACACACACTCACACATCCTTGCAAAATTCCTGGATGGTTTCAT
>NC_134540.1:129074851-129084851 GCF_050624435.1 Tenrec ecaudatus
CACACACTGATACGCATACCGTTGCAAAATTCGTAGAGGGCTTCTTAACTTGTGTCCTTTTT
This sequence comes from Tenrec ecaudatus, assembly GCF_050624435.1. Lineage (NCBI taxonomy): Eukaryota > Metazoa > Chordata > Mammalia > Afrosoricida > Tenrecidae > Tenrec > Tenrec ecaudatus. The sequence goes on from NC_134540.1 coordinate 129,074,914, forward strand.
ACACACACACACTCACACATCCTTGCAGAATTCCTGGATGGCTTCATACTTTGTGTCCTTTTAAAATACACACACACACACACACACATCTTTGAAAAATTCTAAAGGGCTTCGCACTTCGTGTTTTTTTACACATGCACACACACACACACACACACATACACGCACCCTTGCGGAGTCTCTGGAGTGCTTCTGATTTCGTGTTTTTTTACACACAAACACACGCACACACACACACACACACACACCCTCGAAGAATCTCTGGATGCCTTCTGACTTCATAACTTTTTACACAAACATTCACTCACACAAGCATCTTTGCAGAATCTCTGAAGAACTTCTGACTTTGTGAACTTTTTACACACACACCCAAATACACACACCCTTCCAGAATCTCTACAAGGATTCTGAATTCGTGTCATTTTTAAACACACACACACACACACACACACTCACATAGAGGCATCCTTGCAGAATTTCTGGATGACTTCTGACTTTTTTCCTTTTTAAAAACCCACACACAAACACACACACACACACACACACATTTGTCGAATCTCTGGATGACTTCTGACTTCATGTCTTTTTAACACAACACACTCACCGTTGCAGAATCTCTAGAGGGCTTCTGAATTTGTGTCCTTTTTACACAAACACACGCACACACACCCACACACACACACACCCATGAAGAATCTCTGGAGGCCTTCTGACTTCATAACTTTTTACACACACATACACTCACAAATGCACTTTGCAGAATCTCTGGAGTACTTCTGACTTCTTTTCCTTTTTACACACACACTCACACACACACACACAAAGACACACCCTTGCAGAATCTCTAGAGTGCTTCTGACTTGGTATCCGTTATACACACTCACACACATACACCCTTCAAGAATCTCTACAAGGATTCTGAATTCGTGTCCTTTTTAAACACACACACACACACACACTCACATAGAGGCATCCTTGCAGAATTTCAGGATGGCTTCTGACTATTTTCTTTTTAAACACACAAACAACACAAACACACACACCTTTGCAAAAACTCTAGAGGGCTTCGGACTTCGTGTTCTTTTTACATACGCACACACACACATACACACATGCAAGCACACTTGCAGAGTCTCTGGAGTGCTTCTGACTTCGTGTCCTTTTTACACACACACACACTCACACACGTTCACACACACACATAGACACACCCTAGCAGAATTTCTAGAAGGCTTCTGAATTCTTGTCCTTTTTACACATACACACACAGACACGCTTGTAGAATCTCTGGAGGGCTTCTGACTTCGTGTCCTTTTGACACACACACACACACACACACACTCCCTCACACAGATACTCATACCTTTGCAGAATTCCTAGATGGCTTCTGACTTCCTGTCCTTTTTACACACACACACACACACAGACACACACATAGATGCATCCTTGCAGAATTTCTGGATGGCTTCTGTCGTTTTTCTTTTTTAAAAACACACACACACACACGTGCCAAATCTCTGGATGATTTCTGACTTCATGTCTTTTTAACACAACACACTCACCGTTGCAGAATCTCTAGAGGGCTTCTGAATTTGTGTCCTTTTTACAGAAACACATGCACACACACCCACACACACACACACCCTTGAAGAATCTCTGGAGGCCTTCTGACTTCCTAACTTTTTACACAAACATACACTCACACAACCACCTTTGCAGAATCTCTGGAGTACTTCTGACTTCGTTTCCTTTTTACACACACACACACACACACACACACACACACTGATACGCATACCGTTGCAAAATTCGTAGAGGGCTTCTTACCTTGTGTCCTTTTTACACACACACACTCACACATCCTTCCAGAATTCCTGGATGGCTTCATACTTTGTGTCCTTTTTAAATACACACACACACACACATCTTTGAAAAACTCTAAAGGGCTTCACACTTCGTGTTTTTTTACACATGCACACACACACACATACATGCACGCACCCTTGCAGAGTCTCTGGAGTGCTTCTGATTTCGTGTCGTTTTTAAACACAAACACGCGCACACACACACACGCACACACCCTCGAAGAATCTCTGGAGGCCTTCTGACTTCATAACTTTTTACACACACATACACTCACACAAGCACCTTTGCAGAATCTCTGGAGTACTTCTGACTTCGTTTCCTTTTTACACACCCACACACTCCCACACTCCCTCACTCTCACACTCATACCTTTGCAACAACCAAGAAGGCTTTTAACTTCATGTCCTTTTTATACACACACACACACACACACACAAACACAGAGACAAAACCTTGTAGAATCTCTTGAGGGTTTCTGACGTCATGTTCTTATTACACACACATACTCTTGAAGAATCTCTGGAGGGCTTCTGACTTCGTGTCCTTTTGACATACACACACACACACACACACTCCCTCACACAGATACTCATACCTTTGCAGAATTCCTAGAGGGCTTCTTACTTCCTGAACTTTTTACACACACACACACACACACACATTGATGCATCCTTGCAGAATTTCTGGATGGCTTCTGACTTTTTTCCTTTTTTAAAACACACACACATACACACACACACACACACACACACACATTTGCCGAATCTCTGGATGACTTCTGACTTCATGTCTTTTTAACACAACACACTCACCGTTGCAGAATCTCTAGAGTGCTTCTGAATTTGTGTCCTTTTTACACAAACACACGCACACACACCCACACACACACACACCCTTGAAGAATCTCTGGAGGCCTTCTGACTTCATAACTTTTTACGCACACATACACTCACAAACGCACCTTTGCAGAATCTCTGGAGTACTTCTGACTTCTTTTCCTTTTTACACACACACACACACACACACACACAAAGACACACCCTTGCAGTATCTCTAGAGTGCTTCTGACTTGGTGTCCTTTATACACACTCACACACATACACCCTTCCAGAATCTCTACAAGAATTCTGAATTCGTGTTCTTTTTAAACACACACACACACACACACACACATAGAGGCATCCTTGCAGAATTTCTGGATGGCTTCTGACTATTTTCTTTTTAAACACACACACACACACACACACACCTTTGCAGAATCCCTAGAAGGCTTCGGACTTCGTGTTCTTTTTACATACGCACACACACACACATACACACATGCAAGCACACTTGCAGAGTCTCTGGAGTGCTTCTGATTTCGTGTTCTTTTTACACACACACATACTCACACACGTTCACACACACACATAGACACACCCTAGCAGAATTTCTAGAAGGCTTCTTAATTCTTGTCCTTTTTACGCATACACACACAGACACGCTTGTAGAATCTCTGGAGGGCTTCTGACTTCGTGTCCTTTTTACACACACACACACACACACACACACTCCCTCACACAGATACTGATATTTTGCAGAATTCCTAGAGGGCTTCTGACTTCCTGTCCTTTTTACACACACACACACACACACACACACACACACACACTCCCTCACACAGATACTGATATTTTGCAGAATTCCTAGAGGGCTTCTGACTTCCTGTCCTTTTTACACACACACACACACACACACACATTCATAGATGCATCCTTGCAGAATTTTTGGATGGCTTCTGACTTTTTTCCTTTTTAAGCACACACACAAACACACACACCCTTGCCGAATCTCTGGATGACTTCTGACTTCATGTCTTTTTAACACAACACACTCACCGTTGCAGAATCTCTAGAGGGCTTCTGACTTTGTGTCCTTTTTACACAAACACACACACACACCCTTGAAGAATCTCTGGAGGCCTTCTGACTTCATAACTTTTTACACACACATTCACTCACACAAGCACCTTTGCAGAATCTCTGAAGGACTTCTGACTTTGTGAAGTTTTTACACACACACACACACAAATACACACACCCTTTCAGAATCTATGGAGTGTTTCTGACTTCATGTGTCCTTTTTACACACACACAAACAGACACACACACACACACCGTTGCAGAATCTCTTGAGGGTTTCTGACGTCATGTCCTTGTTACACAAACACATTTTCAGAATCTCTGGAGGGCTTCTGATTCCGTGTCCTTTTTAAACACACACACATTCACACACACACACACACCCTTGAAGAATCTCTGGAGGCCTCTGACTTCATAACTTTTTACACACACATACACTCACACAAGCACCTTTGCAGAATCTCTGGAGTACTTCTGACTTCGTTTCCTTTTTACACACACACACACACACACACACACACACACACTGATACGCATACCATTGCAAAATTCGTAGAGGGCTTCTTACTTTGTGTCCTTTTTACACACACACCCTCACACATCCTTGCAGAATTCCTGGATGGCTTCATACTTTGTGTCCTTTTTACACACACACACACACACACACTCACACATGTTCACACACACATATAGACACACCCTAGCAGAATTTCTAGAAGGCTTCTGAATTCTTTTCCTTTTTACGCATTCACACACAGACACGCTTGTAGAATCTCTGGAGGGCTTCTGACTTCGTGTCCTTTTTACACACACACACACACACACTCCCTCAAACAGATACTCATACCTTTGCAGAATTCCTAGAGGGCTTCTGACCTCCTGTTCTTTTTAAACACACACACACACACACACACACACTTGCCGAATCTCTGGATGACTTCTGACATCATGTCTTATTAACACAAAACACTCACCATTGCAGAATCTCTAGAGGGCTTCAGATTTTGTGTGCTTTTTACACAAAAACACGCACACACACACACACACACACACACACCCTTGAATATTCTCTGGAGGCCTTTTGACATCATAACTTTTTACACACACATACACTCACACAAGCACCTTTTCAGAATCTCTGAAGGACTTCTGACCTCGTGACCTTTTTACACACACACATATGAACACCCATTCAGAATCTATGCAGTGTTTCTGACATCATGTGTCCTTTTTGCACACAGCACATAAACACACACACCCTTGCAGAATCTCTTGAGGGTTTCTGACGTCATGTCCTTGTTACACACACACATTTTCAGAATCTCTGGAGGGCTTCTGACTCCGTGTCCTTATTAAACTCACACACATTCACACACACACACACACACACACATATAGATGCATCCTTGCAGAATTTCTGGATGGCTTCTGACTTTTTTTCTTTTTAAACACACACACACCCTTGCCGAATCTCTGGATGACTTCTTACTTCATGTCATTTTAACACAACACACACACCGTTGCAGAATCTCTAGAGGACTTCTGACTTTGTGTCCCTTTTACAGAAACACACACACACACACCCTTGAAGAATCTCTGGAAGCCTTTTGACTTTTTAACTTTTTACTCACACATACACTCACACAAGCACCTTTGCAGAATCTCTGGATGACTTCTTACTTCGTGACCTTTTTACGCACACACACACACACACACACACACACACACATACATACATACACCCTTTCAGAATCTATACAGTGTTTCTGACTTCATGTGTCCCTTTTACAAACACGCGCATACACACACCCACACACACACACCCTTGCAGAAACTCCAGAGGGCTTCGGATCGTGTTCTTTTTACACACGCACACACACACATACACACGTGCACGCACACTTGCAGAGTATCTGTAGTGCTACTGACTTCGTGTCTTTTTTACACACACACACACTCACACACGTTCACACACACACACATAGACACACCCTAGCAGAATTTCTAGAAGGCTTCTGAATTCTTGTCCTTTTTACACATACGCACACAGACACGCTTGTAGAATCTCTGGAGGGCTTCTGACTTCGTGTGCTTTTTACACACACACACTCACCTTTGCAGAATCTCGAGAGTGCTTCTTAATTTGTGTCCTTTTTACACAAACCCACGCACACACACCCACACACACGCACACACACCCACACACACACACACAGACCCTTGAAGAATCTCTGGAGGCCTTCTGACTTCATAACTTTTTACACACACATACACTCACAAACGCACCTTTGCAGAATCTCTGGAGTACTTCTGACTTCTTTTCCTTTTTACACACACACACACACACACACACCCTTGCAGAATCTCTGGAGGCCTCTGACTTCATAACTTTTTACACACACATACACTCACACAAGCACCTTTGCAGAATCTCTGGAGTACTTCTGACTTCGTTTCCTTTATACACACACACACACTGATAAGCACACCGTTGCAAAATTCGTAGAGGGTTTCTTACTTTGTGTCCTTTTTACACACACACACTCACACATCCTTGCAGAATTCCTGGATGGCTTCATACTTTGTGTCCTTTTTAAACACACACACACACCCTTGCAGAATCTCTAGAGGGCTTCGGACTTCGTGTTCTTTTTACACACGCACACACACACATACACACATGCAAGCACACTTGCAGAGTCTCTGGAGTGCTTCTGACTTCGTGTCCTTTTTACACACACACACACTCACACACGTTCACACACACACATAGACACACCCTAGCAGAATTTCTAGAAGGCTTCTGAATTCTTGTCCTTTTTACACATACACACACAGACACGCTTGTAGAATCTCTGGAGGGCTTCTGACTTCGTGTCCTTTTGACACACACACACACACACACACACTCCCTCACACAGATACTCATACCTTTGCAGAATTCCTAGATGGCTTCTGACTTCCTGTCCTTTTTACACACACACACACACACACACACAGACACACACATAGATGCATCCTTGCAGAATTTCTGGATGGCTTCTGTCGTTTTTCTTTTTTAAAAACACACACACACACACGTGCCAAATCTCTGGATGATTTCTGACTTCATGTCTTTTTAACACAACACACTCACCGTTGCAGAATCTCTAGAGGGCTTCTGAATTTGTGTCCTTTTTACAGAAACACATGCACACACACCCACACACACACACACCCTTGAAGAATCTCTGGAGGCCTTCTGACTTCCTAACTTTTTACACAAACATACACTCACACAACCACCTTTGCAGAATCTCTGGAGTACTTCTGACTTCGTTTCCTTTTTACACACACACACACACACACACACACACACTGATACGCATACCGTTGCAAAATTCGTAGAGGGCTTCTTACCTTGTGTCCTTTTTACACACACACACTCACACATCCTTCCAGAATTCCTGGATGGCTTCATACTTTGTGTCCTTTTTAAATACACACACACACACACATCTTTGAAAAACTCTAAAGGGCTTCACACTTCGTGTTTTTTTACACATGCACACACACACACATACATGCACGCACCCTTGCAGAGTCTCTGGAGTGCTTCTGATTTCGTGTCGTTTTTAAACACAAACACGCGCACACACACACACGCACACACCCTCGAAGAATCTCTGGAGGCCTTCTGACTTCATAACTTTTTACACACACATACACTCACACAAGCACCTTTGCAGAATCTCTGGAGTACTTCTGACTTCGTTTCCTTTTTACACACCCACACACTCCCACACTCCCTCACTCTCACACTCATACCTTTGCAACAACCAAGAAGGCTTTTAACTTCATGTCCTTTTTATACACACACACACACACACACACAAACACAGAGACAAAACCTTGTAGAATCTCTTGAGGGTTTCTGACGTCATGTTCTTATTACACACACATACTCTTGAAGAATCTCTGGAGGGCTTCTGACTTCGTGTCCTTTTGACATACACACACACACACACACACTCCCTCACACAGATACTCATACCTTTGCAGAATTCCTAGAGGGCTTCTTACTTCCTGAACTTTTTACACACACACACACACACACATTGATGCATCCTTGCAGAATTTCTGGATGGCTTCTGACTTTTTTCCTTTTTTAAAACACACACACATACACACACACACACACACACACACTTGCCGAATCTCTGGATGACTTCTGACTTCATGTCTTTTTAACACAACACACTCACCGTTGCAGAATCTCTAGAGTGCTTCTGAATTTGTGTCCTTTTTACACAAACACACGCACACACACCCACACACACACACACCCTTGAAGAATCTCTGGAGGCCTTCTGACTTCATAACTTTTTACGCACACATACACTCACAAACGCACCTTTGCAGAATCTCTGGAGTACTTCTGACTTCTTTTCCTTTTTACACACACACACACACACACACACACACAAAGACACACCCTTGCAGTATCTCTAGAGTGCTTCTGACTTGGTGTCCTTTATACACACTCACACACATACACCCTTCCAGAATCTCTACAAGAATTCTGAATTCGTGTTCTTTTTAAACACACACACACACACACACACACACATAGAGGCATCCTTGCAGAATTTCTGGATGGCTTCTGACTATTTTCTTTTTAAACACACACACACACACACACACACCTTTGCAGAATCCCTAGAAGGCTTCGGACTTCGTGTTCTTTTTACATACGCACACACACACACATACACACATGCAAGCACACTTGCAGAGTCTCTGGAGTGCTTCTGATTTCGTGTTCTTTTTACACACACACATACTCACACACGTTCACACACACACATAGACACACCCTAGCAGAATTTCTAGAAGGCTTCTTAATTCTTGTCCTTTTTACGCATACACACACAGACACGCTTGTAGAATCTCTGGAGGGCTTCTGACTTCGTGTCCTTTTTACACACACACACACACACACACACACTCCCTCACACAGATACTGATATTTTGCAGAATTCCTAGAGGGCTTCTGACTTCCTGTCCTTTTTACACACACACACACACACACACACACACACACACTCCCTCACACAGATACTGATATTTTGCAGAATTCCTAGAGGGCTTCTGACTTCCTGTCCTTTTTACACACACACACACACACACACACACATTCATAGATGCATCCTTGCAGAATTTTTGGATGGCTTCTGACTTTTTTCCTTTTTAAGCACACACACAAACGCACACACCCTTGCCGAATCTCTGGATGACTTCTGACTTCATGTCTTTTTAACACAACACACTCACCGTTGCAGAATCTCTAGAGGGCTTCTGACTTTGTGTCCTTTTTACACAAACACACACACACACCCTTGAAGAATCTCTGGAGGCCTTCTGACTTCATAACTTTTTACACACACATTCACTCACACAAGCACCTTTGCAGAATCTCTGAAGGACTTCTGACTTTGTGAAGTTTTTACACACACACACACACAAATACACACACCCTTTCAGAATCTATGGAGTGTTTCTGACTTCATGTGTCCTTTTTACACACACACAAACAGACACACACACACACACCGTTGCAGAATCTCTTGAGGGTTTCTGACGTCATGTCCTTGTTACACAAACACATTTTCAGAATCTCTGGAGGGCTTCTGATTCCGTGTCCTTTTTAAACACACACACATTCACACACACACACACACCCTTGAAGAATCTCTGGAGGCCTCTGACTTCATAACTTCTTACACACACATACACTCACACAAGCACCTTTGCAGAATCTCTGGAGTACTTCTGACTTCGTTTCCTTTTTACACACACACACACACACACACACACACACACACACACTGATACGCATACCATTGCAAAATTCGTAGAGGGCTTCTTACTTTGTGTCCTTTTTACACACACACCCTCACACATCCTTGCAGAATTCCTGGATGGCTTCATACTTTGTGTCCTTTTTACACACACACACACACACACTCACACATGTTCACACACACATATAGACACACCCTAGCAGAATTTCTAGAAGGCTTCTGAATTCTTTTCCTTTTTACGCATTCACACACAGACACGCTTGTAGAATCTCTGGAGGGCTTCTGACTTCGTGTCCTTTTTACACACACACACACACACACACACACA
>NC_134540.1:129087351-129092351 GCF_050624435.1 Tenrec ecaudatus
ACTTCTGACTTCTTTTCCTTTTTACACACACACACACACACACACACACACACAAAGACACACCCTTGCAGTATCTCTAGAGTGCTTCTGACTTGGTGTCCTTTATACACACTCACACACATACACCCTTCCAGAATCTCTACAAGAATTCTGAATTCGTGTTCTTTTTAAACACACACACACACACACACACACATAGAGGCATCCTTGCAGAATTTCTGGATGGCTTCTGACTATTTTCTTTTTAAACACACACACACACACACACACACCTTTGCAGAATCCCTAGAAGGCTTCGGACTTCGTGTTCTTTTTACATACGCACACACACACACATACACACATGCAAGCACACTTGCAGAGTCTCTGGAGTGCTTCTGATTTCGTGTTCTTTTTACACACACACATACTCACACACGTTCACACACACACATAGACACACCCTAGCAGAATTTCTAGAAGGCTTCTTAATTCTTGTCCTTTTTACGCATACACACACAGACACGCTTGTAGAATCTCTGGAGGGCTTCTGACTTCGTGTCCTTTTTACACACACACACACACACACACACACACACACACACTCCCTCACACAGATACTGATATTTTGCAGAATTCCTAGAGGGCTTCTGACTTCCTGTCCTTTTTACACACACACACACACACACACACACACACACTCCCTCACACAGATACTGATATTTTGCAGAATTCCTAGAGGGCTTCTGACTTCCTGTCCTTTTTACACACACACACACACACATTCATAGATGCATCCTTGCAGAATTTTTGGATGGCTTCTGACTTTTTTCCTTTTTAAGCACACACACAAACACACACACCCTTGCCGAATCTCTGGATGACTTCTGACTTCATGTCTTTTTAACACAACACACCCACCGTTGCAGAATCTCTAGAGGGCTTCTGACTTTGTGTCCTTTTTACACAAACACACACACACACCCTTGAAGAATCTCTGGAGGCCTTCTGACTTCATAACTTTTTACACACACATTCACTCACACAAGCACCTTTGCAGAATCTCTGAAGGACTTCTGACTTTGTGAAGTTTTTACACACACACACACACAAATACACACACCCTTTCAGAATCTATGGAGTGTTTCTGACTTCATGTGTCCTTTTTACACACACACAAACAGACACACACACACACACCGTTGCAGAATCTCTTGAGGGTTTCTGACGTCATGTCCTTGTTACACAAACACATTTTCAGAATCTCTGGAGGGCTTCTGATTCCGTGTCCTTTTTAAACACACACACATTCACACACACACACACACCCTTGAAGAATCTCTGGAGGCCTCTGACTTCATAACTTTTTACACACACATACACTCACACAAGCACCTTTGCAGAATCTCTGGAGTACTTCTGACTTCGTTTCCTTTTTACACACACACACACACACACTGATACGCATACCGTTGCAAAATTCGTAGAGGGCTTCTTACTTTGTGTCCTTTTTACACACACACCCTCACACATCCTTGCAGAATTCCTGGATGGCTTCATACTTTGTGTCCTTTTTACACACACACACACACACTCACACATGTTCACACACACATATAGACACACCCTAGCAGAAATTCTAGAAGGCTTCTGAATTCTTGTCCTTTTTACGCATTCACACACAGACACGCTTGTAGAATCTCTGGAGGGCTTCTGACTTCGTGTCCTTTTTACACACACACACACACACTCCCTCAAACAGATACTCATACCTTTGCAGAATTCCTAGAGGGCTTCTGACTTCCTGTTCTTTTTAAACACACACACACACACACACACTTGCCAAATCTCTGGATGACTTCTGACATCATGTCTTATTAACACAAAACACTCACCATTGCAGAATCTCTAGAGGGCTTCAGATTTTGTGTGCTTTTTACACAAAAACACGCACACACACACACACACACACACACACACACCCTTGAATATTCTCTGGAGGCCTTTTGACATCATAACTTTTTACACACACATACACTCACACAAGCACCTTTTCAGAATCTCTGAAGGACTTCTGACCTCGTGACCTTTTTACACACACACATATGAACACCCATTCAGAATCTATGCAGTGTTTCTGACATCATGTGTCCTTTTTGCACACAGCACATAAACACACACACCCTTGCAGAATCTCTTGAGGGTTTCTGATGTCATGTCCTTGTTACACACACACATTTTCAGAATCTCTGGAGGGCTTCTGACTCCGTGTCCTTATTAAACTCACACACATTCACACACACACACACACACACACACACACATATAGATGCATCCTTGCAGAATTTCTGGATGGCTTCTGACTTTTTTTCTTTTTAAACACACACACACCCTTGCCGAATCTCTGGATGACTTCTTACTTCATGTCCTTTTAACACAACACACACACCGTTGCAGAATCTCTAGAGGACTTCTGACTTTGTGTCCCTTTTACAGAAACACACACACACACACACACACCCTTGAAGAATCTCTGGAAGCCTTTTGACTTTTTAACTTTTTACTCACTCATACACTCACACAAGCACCTTTGCAGAATCTCTGGATGACTTCTTACTTCGTGACCTTTTTACACACACACACACACACACACACACACACATACATACATACACCCTTTCAGAATCTATACAGTGTTTCTGACTTCATGTGTCCCTTTTACAAACACGCGCATACACACACCCACACACACACACCCTTGCAGAAACTCCAGAGGGCTTCGGATCGTGTTCTTTTTACACACGCACACACACACATACACACATGCACGCACACTTGCAGAGTATCTGTAGTGCTACTGACTTCGTGTCTTTTTTACACACACACACACTCACACACGTTCACACACACACACATAGACACACCCTAGAAGAATTTCTAGAAGGCTTCTGAATTCTTGTCCTTTTTACACATACGCACACAGACACGCTTGTAGAATCTCTGGAGGGCTTCTGACTTCGTGTCCTTTTTACACACACACACTCACCTTTGCAGAATCTCGAGAGTGCTTCTGAATTTGTGTCCTTTTTACAGAAACACACGCACACACACACAAACACACCCTTGAAGAATCTCTGGAGGCCTTCTGACTTCATAACATTTTACACACACATACACTCACGCAAGAACCTTTGCAGAATATCTGGAGTACTTCTGACTTCTTTTCCATTTTACACACACACACATACAAAGACAAACCCTTGTAGGATCTCTAGAGTGCTTCTGACTTGGTGTCCTTTATACACAAACACACACATACACCCTTCCAGAATCTCTACAAGGATTCTGAATTCTTGTCCTTTTTACACACACACACACACACACACACACACACACACACATAGATGCATCCTTGCAGAATTTCTGGATGGCTTCTGAAATTTTCCTTTTTAAACACACACACACACACACCCTTGCTAAATCTCTGGATGACTTCTGACTTCATATTTTTTTAACACAACACACTCACCGTTCCAGAATCTCTAGAGGGCTTCTGACTTTGTGTCCTTTTTACACAAACACACACACACACCCTTGAAGAATCTCTGGAGTGTTTCTCACATAATGTGTCCTTTTTACACACACACACACACACACACACATTTGCCGAATCTCTGGATGATTTCTGACTTCATGTCTTTTTAACACAACACACTCACCGTTGCAGAATCTCTAGAGGGCTTCTGACTTTGTGTCCTTTTTACACAAACACACGCACACACACACACACACACACACACCCTTGAAGAATCTCTAGAGGCCTTCTGACTTCATAACTTTTTACACACACATACACTCACACAAACACCTTTGCAGAATCTCTGGGGGTACTTCTGACTTCGTTTTCTATTAACACACACACACACACACACACACACTGATACTCATAACGTTGCAAAATTCGTTGAGGGCTTCTTATTTGTGAAATTTTTACACACACACACTCACACATCCTTGCAGAATTCCTGGATGGTTTCATACTTTGTGTCCTTTTTAAATACACACACAGCTCATCTTTGCAAAAACTCTAGAGGGCTTCGAACATCGTGTTTTTTTACACACACACACACGCACACATAGATGCATCCTTGCAGAATTTCTGGATGGCTTCTGACTTTTTTCCTTTTTAAACACACACACACACTCTTGCCGAATCTCTGGATGACTTCTGACATCATGTTTTTTTAACACAACACACTCACCATTCCAGAATCTCTAGAGGGCTTCTGATTTTGTGTCCTTTTTACACAAACACACACACACACACACACACACACACACACCCTTGAAGAATCTCTGGAGGCCTTCTGATTTCATAAATTTTAACACACACATGCACTTACAAACGTACCTTTGCAGAATCTCTGGAGTACTTCTGACTTCGTTTCCTTTATACACACACACTCACACACACACACATATTCACACTCTTTCAAAATCTATGCAGTGTTTCTGACTCCACGTGTCTTTTTTAAACACACGCACGAACACACACACACACCCTTGCAGAATCTATGGAGTGTTTCTCACATAATGTGTCCTTTTTACACACACACACACACACACACACACACACACATACATTTGCAGAATCTCTGGATGATTTCTGACTTCATGTCTTTTTAACACAACACACTCACCGTTGCAGAATCTCTAGAGGCTTCTGACTTTGTGTCCTTTTTACACACACACACACACACACACACACACACACACACACCCTTGAAGAATCTCTGGAGGCCTTCTGACTTCATAAATTTTTACACACACATACACTCACAAACGCACCTTTGCAGAGTCTCTGGAGTACTTCTGACTTCTTTTCCTTTTTACGCACACACACACACACACACACACACACACAAATACACACCCTTGCAGAATCTCTAGAGTGCTTCTGACTTGGTGTCCTTTATACACACTCACACACATACACCCTTCCAGAATCTCTACAAGGATTC
>NC_134540.1:129094851-129097351 GCF_050624435.1 Tenrec ecaudatus
AAGAATCTCTGGAGGCCTTCTGACTTCATAACTTTTTACACACACATTCACTCACACAAGCACCTTTGCAGAATCTCTGAAGGACTTCTGACTTTGTGACCTTTTTACACACACACACACACACACAAATACACACACCCTTTCAGAATCTATGGAGTGTTTCTGACTTCATGTGTCCTTTTTACACACACACAAACAGACAAACACACACACCCTTGCAGAATCTCTTGAGGGTTTCTGACGTCATGTCCTTGTTACACAAACACATTTTCAGAATCTCTGGAGGCCTTCTGATTCCGTGTCCTTTTTAAACCCACACACATTCACACACACTCACACACCCTCACACTGATACGCATACCATTGCAAAATTCGTAGAGGGCTTCTTATTTTGTGTCCTTTTTACACACACACACACACACACACACACACACACACATAGATGCATCCTTGCAGAATTTCTGGATGGCTTCTGACTTTTTTTCTTTGTAACACACACACACACACACACACACACCCTTCCCGAATCTCTGGATGACTTCTTACTTCATGTCCTTTTAACACAACACACACACCGTTGCAGAATCTCTAGAGGACTTCGGACTTTGTGTCCCTTTTACAGAAACACACACACACACACACACACCCTTGAAGAATCTCTGGAAGCCTTTTGACTTTATAACTTTTTACACACACATACACTCACACAAGCACCTTTGCAGAATCTCTGGATGACTTCTTACTTCGTGACCTTTTTACACACACACACACACACACACACACACACATACATACATACACCCTTTCAGAATCTATACAGTGTTTCTGACTTCATGTGTCCCTTTTACAAACACGCGCATACACACACACACACACACACACACATATACCCTTGCAGAAAATCCAGAGGGCTTCGGATCGGGTTCTTTTTACACACGCACACACACACATACACACATGCACGCACACTTGCAGAGTATCTGTATTGCTACTGACTTCGTGTCCTTTTTACACACACACACACTCACACACGTTCACACACACACACATAGACACACCCTAGAAGAATTTCTAGAAGGCTTCTGAATTCTTGTCCTTTTTACACATACGCACACAGACACGCTTGTAGAATCTCTGGAGGGCTTCTGACTTCGTGTCCTTTTTACACACACACACTCACCTTTGCAGAATCTCGAGAGTGCTTCTGAATTTGTGTCCTTTTTACAGAAACACACGCACACACACACAAACACACCCTTGAAGAATCTCTGGAGGCCTTCTGACTTCATAACATTTTACACACACATACACTCACGCAAGAACCGTGCAGAATATCTGGAGTACTTCTGACTTCGTTTCCTTTTTACACACACACACATACAAAGACAAACCCTTGTAGGATCTCTAGAGTGCTTCTGACTTGGTGTCCTTTATACACAAACACACACATACACCCTTCCAGAATCTCTACAAGGATTCTGAATTCTTGTCCTTTTTACACACACACACACACACAAACACACATATATGCATCCTTGCAGAATTTCTGGATGGCTTCTGACTTTTTTCCTTCTTAAACACACACACACACACACCCTTGCCAAATCTCTGGATGACTTCTGACTTCATGTTTTTTTAACACAACACACTCACCGTTCCAGAATCTCTAGAGGGCTTCTGACTTTGTGTCCTTTTTACACAAACACACACACACCCTTGAAGAATCTCTAGAGGCCTTCTGACTTCATAAATTTTTACACACACATACACTCACAAACGCACTTTGCAGAATCTCTGGAGTACTTCTGACTTCGTTTCCTTTATACACACACACACACACACATATTCACACTCTTTCAGAATCTATGCAGTGTTTCTGACTCCACGTGTCTTTTTTAAAAACACGCACGTACACACACACACACCCTTGCAGAATCTATGGAGTGTTTCTCACATAATGTGTCCTTTTTACACACACACACACACACACACACACATTTGCCGAATCTCTGGATGATTTCTGACTTCATGTCTTTTTAACACAACACACTCACCGTTGCAGAATCTCTAGAGGGCTTCGGACTTTGTGTCCTTTTTACACAAACACACGCACACACACACACACACACACACACACACACCCTTGAAGAATCTCTGGAGGCCTTCTGACTTCATAACTTTTTACACACACATACACTCACACAAGCACCTTTGCAGAATCTCTGGGGTACTTCTGACTTCGTTTCCTTTTAACACACACACACACACACACTGATACTCATAACGTTGCAAAATTAGTTGAGGGCTTCTTATTTGTGCCATTTTTACACACACACACTCACACATCCTAGCAGAATTCCTGGATGGTTTCATACTTTGTGTCCTTTTTAAATACACACACACGCTCATCTTTGCAAAAACACTAGAGGGCTTCGAACTTCGTGTTTTTTTACACACACACACACACGCACACATGCACGCACCCTTGCAGAGTCTCTGG
>NC_134540.1:129104851-129134851 GCF_050624435.1 Tenrec ecaudatus
CTTTTTAAACACACACAAACACACACACTCACACACTACCTCACTCTCACACTCCTACCTTTGCAACAACCAAGAAGGCTTCTGACTTCCTGTTCTTTTTAAACACACACACACACACACTTGCCGAATCTCTGGATGACTTCTGACTTCATGTCTTTTTAACACAAAACACTCACCATTGCAGAATCTCTAGAGGGCTTCAGATTTTGTGTCCTTTTTACACAAACACACGCACACACACACACACAACCTTGAAGAATCTCTGGAGGCCTTTTGACTTCATAACTTTTTACACACACATACACTCACACAAGCACCTTTGCAGAATCTCTGAAGGACTTCTGACTTCGTGACCTTTTTACACACACACATACGAACACCCATTCAGAATCTATGCAGTGTTTCTGACTTCATGTGTCCTTTTTGCACACAGCACATAAACACACACACCCTTGCAGAATCTCTTGAGGGTTTCTGACGTCATGTCCTTTTACACACACATTTTCAGAATCTCTGGAGGGCTTCTGACTCGTGTCCTTTTTAAACTCACACACATTCACACACACACACATACACACACACACATCCTCACACAGATACACATACCTTTGCAGAATTCCTAGAGGGCTTCTGACTTCCTGTCCTTTTTACACACACACACACACACATAGAAGCATCCTTGCAGAATTTCTGGATGGCTTCTGACTTTTTTCCTTTTTAAACACACACACACACACACATTTGCCGAATCTCTGGATGATTTCTGACTTCATGTCTTTTTATTACAACACACTCACCATTGCAGAATCTCTAGAGGGCTTCTGACTTCGTGTCCTTTTAACACACACACACACACACACACACACCCTTGAAGAATCTCTGGAGGCCTTCTGACTTCCTAACTTTTTACACACACATACACTCACACAAGCACCTTTGCAGAATCTCTGGAGTACTTCTGACTTTGTTTCCTTTTTACACACACACACACACACACACACTGATACGCATACCGTTGCAAAATTCGTAGAGGGCTTCTTACATTGTGTCCTTTTTACACACACACACTCACACATCCTTGCAGAATCCCTGGATGGCTTCATACTTTGTGTCCTTTTTAAATACACACACACACCTTTGAAAAGCTCTAAAGGGCTTCGCACTTCGTGTTTTTTTACACATGCACACACACACACACACACATGCACGCACCCTTGCAGAGTCTCTGGAGTGCTTCTGATTTCGTGTCGTTTTTACACACAAACACACGCACACACACACACACACACACACACACACCCTCGAAGAATCTCTGGAGGCCTTCTGAATTCATAACTTTTTACCCACACATACACTCACACAAGCACCTTTGCAGAATCTCTGGAGTACTTCTGACTTCGTTTCCTTTTTACACACACACACACACACACACACTCACACACTACCTCACTCTCACACTCCTACCTTTGCAACAACCAAGAAGGCTTTTAACTTCATGTCCTTTTTACACACACACACACACACACACACACAAACACAGAGACAAAACCTTGTAGAATCTCTTGAGGGTTTCTGACGTCATGTCCTTATTACACACACATACTCTTGAAGAATCTCTGGAGGGCTTCTGACTTCGTGTCCTTTTGACACACACACACACACACACACTCCCTCACACAGATACTCATACCTTTGCAGAATTCCTAGAGGACTTCTGACTTCCTGAACTTTTTACACACACACACACACACACACACAAACACACAGACATTGATGCATCCTTGCAGAATTTCTGGATGGCTTCTGACTTTTTTCCTTTTTAAAAACACACACACACACACACACACACACACTTGCCGAATCTCTGGATGATTTCTGACTTCATGTCTTTTTATTACAACACACTCACCATTGCAGAATCTCTAGAGGGCTTCTGACTTCGTGTCCTTTTAACACACACACACACACACACACACACACACCCTTGAAGAATCTCTGGAGGCCTTCTGACTTCCTAACTTTTTACACACACATACACTCACACAAGCACCTTTGCAGAACCTCTGGAGTACTTCTGACTTCGTTTCCTTTTTACACACACACACACACACGCTGATACGCATACCGTTGCAAAATTCGTAGAGGGCTTCTTACATTGTGTCCTTTTTACACACACACACTCACACATCCTTGCAGAATCCCTGCATGGCTTCATACTTTGTGTCCTTTTTAAATACACACACACACACATCTTTGAAAAACTCTAAAGGGCTTCGCACTTCGTGTTTTTTACACATGCACACACACACACACACATGCACGCACCCTTGCAGCGTCTCTGGAGTGCTTCTGATTTCGTGTCGTTTTTACACACAAACACACGCACACACACACACACACACACACACACCCTCGAAGAATCTCTGGAGGCCTTCTGAATTCATAACTTTTTACACACACATACACTCACACAAGCACCTTTGCAGAATCTCTGGAGTACTTCTGACTTCGTTTCCTTTTTACACACACACACACACACACACTCACACACTACCTCACTCTCACACTCCTACCTTTGCAACAACCAAGAAGGCTTCTGACTTCCTGTTCTTTTTAAACACACACACACACACTTGCCGAATCTCTGGATGACTTCTGACTTCATGTCTTTTTAAAACAAAACACTCACCATTGCAGAATCTCTAGAGGGCTTCAGATTTTGTGTCCTTTTTACACAAACACACGCACACACACACACACACAACCTTGAAGAATCTCTGGAGGCCTTTTGACTTCATAACTTTTTACACACACATACACTCACACAAGCACCTTTGCAGAATCTCTGAAGGACTTCTGACTTCGTGACCTTTTTACACACACACATACGAACACCCATTCAGAATCTATGCAGTGTTTCTGACTTCATGTGTCCTTTTTGCACACAGCACATAAACACACACACCCTTGCAGAATCTCTTGAGGGTTTCTGACGTCATGTCCTTGTTACACACACACATTTTCAGAATCTCTGGAGGGCTTCTGACTCCGTGTCCTTTTTAAACTCACACACATTCACACACACACACATACACACACACACCCTCACACAGATACCCATACCTTTGCAGAATTCCTAGAGGGCTTCTGACTTCCTGTCATTTTTACACACACACACACACACACACACACACATAGAAGCATCCTTGCAGAATTTCTGGATGGCTTCTGACTTTTTTCCTTTTTAAACACACACACACACACACATTTGCCGAATCTCTGGATGATTTCTGACTTCATGTCTTTTTATTACAACACACTCACCATTGCAGAATCTCTAGAGGGCTTCTGACTTCGTGTCCTTTTAACACACACACACACACACACACACACCCTTGAAGAATCTCTGGAGGCCTTCTGACTTCCTAACTTTTTACACACACATACACTCACACAAGCACCTTTGCAGAATCTCTGGAGTACTTCTGACTTTGTTTCCTTTTTACACACACACACACACACACACTGATACGCATACCGTTGCAAAATTCGTAGAGGGCTTCTTACATTGTGTCCTTTTTACACACACACACTCACACATCCTTGCAGAATCCCTGGATGCCTTCATACTTTGTGTCCTTTTTAAATACACACACACACACATCTTTGAAAAACTCTAAAGGGCTTCGCACTTCGTGTTTTTTTACACATGCACACACACACACACACATGCACGCACCCTTGCAGAGTCTCTGGAGTGCTTCTGTTTTCGTGTCGTTTTTACACACAAACACACGCACACACACACACACACACACACCCTCGAAGAATCTCTGGAGGCCTTCTGAATTCATAACTTTTTACACACACATACACTCACACAAGCACCTTTGCAGAATCTCTGGAGTACTTCTGACTTCGTTTCCTTTTTACACACACACACACACACACACTCACACACTACCTCACTCTCACACTCCTACCTTTGCAACAACCAAGAAGGCTTCTGACTTCCTGTTCTTTTTAAACACACACACACACACACACACTTGCCGAATCTCTGGATGACTTCTGACTTCATGTCTTTTTAACACAAAACACTCACCATTGCAGAATCTCTAGAGGGCTTCAGATTTTGTGTCCTTTTTACACAAACACACGCACACACACACACACAACCTTGAAGAATCTCTGGAGGCCTTTTTTGGGGATAACTTTTTACACACACATACACTCACACAAGCACCTTTGCAGAATCTCTGAAGGACTTCTGACTTCGTGACCTTTTTACACACACACATACGAACACCCATTCAGAATCTATGCAGTGTTTCTGACTTCATGTGTCCTTTTTGCACACAGCACATAAAAACACACACCCTTGCAGAATCTCTTGAGGGTTTCTGACGTCATGTCCTTGTTACACACACACATTTTCAGAATCTCTGGAGGGCTTCGAACTCCGTGTCCTTTTTAAACTCACACACATTCACACACACACACACACACACACCCTCACACAGACACTCATACCTTTGCAGAATTCCTAGAGGGCTTCTGACTTCCTGTCCTTTTTACACACACACACACACATAGATGCATCTTTGCAGAATTTCTGGATGGCTTCTGACTTTTTTCCTTTTTAAACACACACACACACACATTTGCTGAATCTCTGGATGATTTCTGACTTCATATCTTTATAATACAACACACTCACCATTGCAGAACCTCTAAAGGGCTTCTGACTTTGTGTCCTTTTTACACAAACACACGCACACACACACCCTTGAGAATCTCTGGAGGCCTTCTGACTTCCTAACTTTTTACGCACACATACACTCACACAAGCACCTTTGCAGAATCTCTGGAGTACTTCTGACTTCGTTTCCTTTTTACACACACACACACACACACACACACACACTGATACGCATAACGTTGCAAAATTCGTAGAGGGCTTCTTACGTTGTGTCCTTTTTACACACACACACACTCACACATCCTTGCAGAATTCCTGGATGGCTTCATATTTTGTGTCCTTTTTAAATACACACACACATTCATCTTTGCAAAAACTCTAGAGGGCTTCGAACTTCGTGTTTTTTTACACATGCACACACACACACACACACACACACACATGCACGCACCCTTGCAGAGTCTCTGGAGTTCTTCTGATTTCGTGTCTTTTTTACACACAAACACACGCACACACACACACACTCTTGAAGAATCTCTGGAGGCCTCTGACTTCATAAATTTTTACACACACATGCACTCACACAAGCACCATTCTAGAATCTCTGGAGTACTTCTTACTTCGTTTCCTTTATACACACACACACATACACACAAACACACACACACTGATAAGCACACCGTTGCAAAATTCGTAGAGGGCTTCTTACTTTGTGTCCTTTTTACACACACACACTCACACATCCTTGCAGATTTCCTGGATGGCTTCATACTTTGTGTCCTTTGTAAACACACACACACACCCTTGCAGAAACTCTAGAGGGCTTCGGACTTCGTGTTCTTTTTACACACGCACACACACACATACACACATGCACGCACACTTGCAGAATCTCTGGAGTACTTCTGACTTCGTGTCCTTTTTACACACACACACACTCACACACGTTCACACACACACATAGACACACCCTAGCAGAATTTCTAGAAGGCTTCTGAATTCTTGTCCTTTTTACACATACACACACAGGCACGCTTGTAGAATCTCTGGAGGGGTTCTGATTTCGTGTCCTTTATAAACACACACACACACACACTCCTCACACAGATACTCATACCTTTGAAGAATTCCTAGAGGGCTTCTGACTTCCTGTTCTTTTACACACACACACACACACACACACACACACATAGATGCATCCTTGCAGAATTTCTGGATGGCTTCTGACTTTTTTCCTTTTTAAACACACACACACACACACACACATTTGTCGAATCTCTGGATGATTTCTGACTTCATGTCTTTTTAACACAACACACTCACCGTTGCAGAATCTCTAGAGGCCTTCTGACTTTGTGTCCTTTTTACACAAACACACGCACACACACACACACACCCTTGAAGAATCTCTGGAGGCCTTCTGACTTCCTAACTTTTTACACACACATACACTCACACAAGCACCTTTGCAGAATCTCTGGAGTACTTCTGACTTCGTTTCCTTTTTACACATACACACACACACACACACACAAACACTGATACGCATAACGTTGCAAAATTCGTAGAGGGCTTCTTACTTTGTGTCCTTTTTACACATACACACTCACACATCCTTGCAGAATTCCTGGATGGCTTCATACTTTGTGTCCTTTTTAAATGCACACACACACACACACAGTCATTTTTGCAAAAACTCTAGAGGGCTTCGCACTTCGTGTATTCTTACACACGCACACACACACACACATGCACGCACCCTTGCAGAGTCTCTGGAGTGCTTCTGATTTCGTGTCGTTTTTACACACAAACACACGCACACACACACACACACACACCCTTGAAGAATCTCTGTAGGCCTTCTAACTTCATAACTTTTTACACACACATACACTCCCACAAGCACCTTTGCAGCATCTCTGGAGTACTTCTGACTTCGTTTCCTTTTTACACACACATACACACACACACTCACACACTCCCTCACTTTCACACTCATACCTTTGCAGCAACCATAGAAGGCTTTTAACTTCATGTCCTTTTTACACACACACACACACACACACACACACGGAGGCATCCTTGCAGAATTTCTCGATGGCTTCTGACTTTTTCCTTTTTAAACACACACACACACACACACACACACACACACACACTTGCCGAATCTCTGGATGACTTATGACTTCATGTCCTTTTAACAAAACACACTCACCGTTGCAGAATCTCTAGAGGGCTTCTGACTTTGTGTCCTTTTTACACAAACACACGCACGCACACACACACACACCCATGAAGAATCTGGAGGACTTCTGACTTCATAACTTTTTACACACACATACACCACACAAGCACCTTAGCTGAATCTCTGGAGTACTTCTGACTTCGTTTCCTTTATACACACACACACACACACACTGATACGCATACCGTTGCAAAATTCGTAGAGGGCTTCTTACTTTGTGTCCTTTTTACACACACACACTCACACATCCTTGCAGAATTCCTGGATGGCTTCATACTTTGTGTACTTTTTAAACACACATATACACACACATCTTTGCAGAAACTCTAGAGGGCTTCGGACATCGTGTTCTTTTTACACAAGCACACACACAATTGCACGCACACTTGCAGAGTCTCTGGAGTACTTCTGACTTCGTGTCTTTTTTACACACACACACACTCACACACGTTCACACACACACATAGACACACCCTAGCAGAATTTCTAGAAGACTTCTGAATTCTTGTCCTTTTTACACATACACAAACAGACACCCTTGTAGAATCTCTGAAGGGGTTTTGACTTCGTGTCCTTTATAAACACACACACACACACACACACACACACTCCCTCACACAGATACTCATACCTTTCCAGAATTCCTAGAGGGCTTCTGACTTCCTGTCCTTTTTACACACACACACACACACACACACATAGATGCATCCTTGCAGAATTTCTGGATGGCTTCTGACTTTTTTCCATTTTAAACACACACACACACATTTGCCGAATCTCTGGATGATTTCTGACTTCATGTCTTTTTAACACAACACACTCACTGATGCAGAATCTTTAGAGGGCTTCTTAATTTGTGTCCTGTTTACACAAACACACTCACCCACACACCCTTGAAGAATCTCTGGAGGCCTCTGACTTCATAACTTTTTACACACACATACACTCACACAAGCACCTTTGCAGAATCTCTGGAGCACTTCTGACTTCGTTTCCTTTATACACACACACACATACACACAGACACACTGATAAGCATACAGTTGCAAAATTCGTAGAGGGCTTCTTACTTTGTGTCCTTTTTACACACACACACTCACAAATCCTTGCAGAATTCCTGGATGGTTTCATACTTTGTGTCCTTTTTAAATACATACACACACTCTCTTTGCAAAAACTCTAGAGTGCTTCAAACTTCGTGTTTTTTTACACACGCACACACACACACATGCACGCAACCTTGCAGTCTCTGGAGTTCTTTTGATTTCGTGTCGTTTTTACACACAAACACACGCACACACACACACACACACACCCTTGAAGAATCTCTGGAGGCCTCTGACTTCATAACTTTTTACAAACACATACACTCACACAAGCACCTTTGCAGAATCTCTGGAGTACTTCTGATTTCGTTTCCTTTATACACACACACACATACACACACACACACACACTGATAAGCATACCGTTGCAAAATTCGTGGAGGGCTTCTTACTTTGTGTCCTTTTTACACACACACATTCACACAACCTTGCAGAATTCCTGGATGGCTTCATACTTTGTGTCCTTTTTAAACACACACACACACCCTTGCAGAAACTCTAGAGGGCTTCGGACTTCGAGTTCTTTTTACACACGCACACACACACATACACACATGCACGCACACTTGCAGAGTCTCTGGTTTTCTTCTGACTTCGTGTCCTTTTACACACACACACACACACACACTCACACCGTTCACACACACACATAGACACACCCTAGCAGAATTTCTAGAAGGCTTCTGAATTCTTGTCCTTTTTACACATACACACACAGACACGCTTGTAGAATCTCTGGAGGGCTTCTGACTTCGTGTCCTTCATAAACACACACACACACACACACACACTCCCTCACACAGATACTCATACCTTTGCAGAATTCCTAGAGGGCTTCTGACTTTCTGTCCTTTTTACACACACACACACACACACACACACAAACATAGATGCATCCTTGCAGAATTTCTGAATGGCTTCTGACTTTTTTCCTTTTTAAACACACACACACACACACATTTGCCGAATCTCTGGATGATTTCTGACTTCATGTCTTTTTAACATAACACACTCACCATTGCAGAATCTCTAGAGGGCTTCTGACTTTGTGTCCTTTTTACACAAACACACGCACACGCACACACACACACACACACACACACCCTTGAAGAATCTCTGGAGGCCTTCTGACTTCCTAACTTTTTACACACACATACACTCACACAAGCACCTTTGCAGAATCTCTGGAGTACTTCTGACTTCGTTTCCTTTTTACATACACACACACACACAGATACGCATAACGTTGCAAAATTCGTAGAGGGCTTCTTACTTTGTGTCCTTTATACACACACACTCACACATCCTTGCAGAATTCCTGGATGGCTTCATACTTTGTTTCCTTTTTAAATACACACACACACACATCTTTGAAAAACTCTAGAGGGCTTCGCACTTCGTGTTTTTTTACACATGCACACACACATGCACGCACCCTTGCAGAGTCTCTGGAGTGCTTCTGATTTCGTGTCGTTTTTACACACAAACACACGCACTCACACACACACACACCCTCGAAGAATCTCTGGAGGCCTTCTGACTTCATAACTTTTTACACACACATACACTCACACAAGCACCTTTGCAGAATCTCTGGAGTACTTCTGACTTCGTTTCCTTTTTACACACACACACACACACACACTCACACACTCCCTCACTCTCACACTCATACCTTTGCAGCAACCATAGAAGGCTTTTAACTTCATGTCCTTTTTACACACACACATGCCCACACAAACACAGAGACAAAACCTTGTAGAATCTCTTGAGGGTTTCTGACGTCATGTCCTTGTTACACACACATACTCTTGAAGAATCTCTGCAGGGCTTCTAACATCGTGTCCTTTTTACACACACACTCACGCACACACACACACACACACTCCCTCACAGAGATACCCATACCTTTCAGAATTCTGAGAGGGCTTCTGAATTCCTCTCCTTTTTACACACACACACACACACACATAGAGGCATCCTTGCAGAATATCTGGATGGCTTCTGAATTTTTCCATTTTAAACACACACACACACACACATTTGCCGAATCTCTGGATGATTTCTGACTTCATGTCTTTTTTACACAACACAGTCACCGTTGCAGAATCTCTAGAGGGCTTCTGACTTTGTGTCCTTTTTACACACACACACGCACACACACACACACACACACCCTTGAAGACTCTCTGGAGGCCTTCTGACTTCATAATTTTTACACACACATACACTCACACAATCACCTTTGCAGAATCTCTGGAGTGCTTCTGACTTCGTGTCCTTTTTACACACACACACACTCATACACGTTCACGCACACGCATAGGCACACCCCAGCAGAATTTCTAGAAGGCTTCTGAATTCTTGTCCTTTTTACGCATACACACAGAGACACGCTTGTAGAATCTCTGGAGGGCTTCTGATTTTGTGTCCTTTTTACACACACACACACACACACACACACACACTCCCTCAAACAGATACTCATAACGTTGCAGAATTCCTAGATGGCTTCTGACTTCCTGTTCTTTTTAAACACACACACACACACACGCTCACACACACACACACTTGCCAAATCTCTGGATGACTTCTGACTTCATGTCTTTTTAACACAACACACTCACCGTTGCAGAATCTCTAGAGGGCTTCAGATTTTGTGTCCTTTTTACACAAACACACACACACACACACACACACAAACACGCACACTTGAGGTATCTCTGGAGACCTTTTGACTTCATAACTTTTTACACAACATACACTCACACAAGCACCTTTGCAGAATCTCTGAAGGACTTCTGACTTCGTGACCTTTTTACACACACACATACACACACACACGAACACCCATTCAGAATCTATGCAGTGTTTCTGACTTCATGTGTCCTTTTTGCACACAGCACATAAACACAAACACCCTTGCAGAATCTCTTGAGGGTTTCTGACGTCATGTCCTTGTTACACAAACACATTTTCAGAATCTCTGGAGGGTTCTGACTCCGTGTCCTTTTTAAACTCACACACATTCACACACACACACACACAGACACACACACACACACACCCTCACACAGATACTCATACCTTTGCAGAATTCCTAGAGGGCTTCTGAATTTCTGTCCTATTTACACACACACACACACACATAGATGCATCCTTGCAGAATTTCTGGATGGCTTCTGACTTTTTTCCTTTTTAAACACACACACACACACACACACACACACACATTTGCCGAATCTCTGGATGATTTATGACTTCATGTCTTTTTAACACAACACACTCACCATTGCAGAATCTCTAGAGGGCTTCTGACTTTGTGTCCTTTTTACACAAACACACGCACACACACACACACCCTTGAAGAATCTCTGGAGGCCTTCTGACTTCCTAACTTTTTACACACACATTCACTCACACAAGCACCTTTGCAGAATCTCTGGAGTACTTCTGACTTCGTTTCCTATTTACACACACACACACATACACACACAGATACGCATACCGTTGCAAAATTCGTAGAGGGCTTCTTACCATGTGTCCTTTTTACACACACACACTCACACATCCTTGCAGAATTCCTGGATGGCTTCATACTTTGTGTCCTTTTTAAATACAAACACACACACACACACATCTTTGAAAAACTCTAAAGAGCTTCGCACTTCGTGTTTTTTCACACATGCACACACACACACACATGCACGCACCCTTGCAGAGTCTCTGGAGTGCTTCTGATTTCGTGTCGTTTTTACGCACACACACACACACACACCCTCGAAGAATCTCTGGAGGCCTTCTGACTTCTTAATTTTTACACACACATACACTCACACAAGCACCTTTACAGAATCTCTGGAGTACTTCTGACTTCGTTTCCTTTTTACACACACACACACACTCACACACTCCCTCACTCTCACACTCATACCTTTTAGCAACCAAGAAGGCTTTTAACTTCATGTCCTTTTTACACACACACACAAACACAGAGACAAAACTTTATAGAATCTCTTGAGGGTTTCTGATGTCATGTCCTAATTACACACACATACTCTTGAAGAATCTCTGGAGGGCTTCTAACATCGTGTTCTTTTTACGCACACACACACACACACACACACACACACTCCCTCACACTGACACCCATGCTTTTGCAGATTTCCTAGAGGGCTTCTGACTTCCTCTCCTTTTTACACACACACACACATAGAGGCATCCTTGCAGAATTTCTGCATGGCTTCTGACTTTTTTCCTTTTTAAACACACACACACACACACACACACTTGCCGAATCTCTGGATGACTTATGACTTCATGTCCTTTTAACAAAACACTCTGACCGTTGCAGAATCTCTAGAGGGCTTCTGACTTTGTGTCCTTTTTACACAAACAAACACACACACACACACACACACACCCATGAAGAATCTCTGGAGGCCTTCTGACTTCATAACTTTTTACACACACATACACACACAGACACGCTTGTAGAATCTCTGGAGGGCTTCTGACTTCGTGTCCTTTTTACACACACACACACACACACACACTCCCTCACACATATAAGGATATTTTTGCAGAATTCCTAGAGGGCTTCTGACTTCCTCTCCTTTTTACACACACACACACACATACACTCATACATGCATCCTTGCAGAATTTCTGGATGACTTCTGACTTTTTTCCTTTTTAAGCACACACACAAACACACACACCCTTCCCGATCTCTGGATGATTTCTGACTTCATGTCTTTTTAATACAACACATTCACCGTTGCAGAATCTCTAGAGGGCTTCTGACTTTGTGTCCTTTTTACACAAACACACACACACACCCTTGAAGAATCTCTGGAGGCCTTCTGACTTCATAACTTTTTACACACACATTCACTCACACAAGCACCTTTGCAAAATCTCTGAAGGACTTCTGACTTTGTGACCTTTTTACACACACACACACACAAATACACACACCCTTTCAGAATCTATGGAGTGTTTCTGAATTCATGTGTCCTTTTTACACACACACAAACAGACACACACACACATCCTTGCAGAATCTCTTGAGGGTTTCTGACGTCATGTCCTTGTTACACAAACACATTTTCAGAATCTCTGGAGGGCTTCTGATTCCGTGTCCTTTTTAAACACACACACATTCACACACACACCCTCACACTGATACGCATACCATTGCAAAATTCCTAGAGGGCTTCTTATTTTGTGTCCTTTTTACACACACACACAAACACACACACACACACACACACATAGATGCATCCTTGCAGAATTTCTGGATGGCTTCTGACTTTTTTCCTTTTTAAACACACACACACACACACACACATTTGCCGTATCTCTGGATGATTTCTGACTTCATGTCTTTTTAACACAAAACACTCACCGTTGCAGAATCTCTAGAGGGCTTCTGACTTTGTGTCCTTTTTACACAAACACACGCACACACACACACACACACCCTTGAAGAATCTCTGGAGGCCTTCTGACTTCCTAAATTTTACACACACATACACTCACACAAGCACCTTTGCAGAATCTCTGGAGTACTTCTGACTTCGTTTCCTTTTTACACATACACACACACACACACACACACACACACTGATACGCATAACGTTGCAAAATTCGTAGAGGGCTTCTTACTTTGTGTCCTTTTTACACATACACACTCACACATCCTTGCAGAATTCCTGGATGGCTTCATACTTTGTGTCCTTTTTAAATACACACACACACACACTCATTTTTGCAAAAACTCTAGAGGGCTTCGCACTTCGTGTATTCTTTCACACGCACACACACACACACATGCACGCACCCTTGCAGAGTCTCTGGAGTGCTTCTGATTTCGTGTCGTTTTTACACACAAACACACGCACACACACACACACACACACCCTTGAAGAATCTCTGTAGGCCTTCTGACTTCATAACTCTTTACACACACATACACTCCCACAAGCACCTTTGCAGCATCTCTGGAGTACTTCTGACTTCGTTTCCTTTTTACACACACACACACACACACTCACACACTCCCTCACTTTCACACTCATACCTTTGCAGCAACCATAGAAGGCTTTTAACTTCATGTCCTTTTTACACACACACACACACACACACACACACACACATGGAGGCATCCTTGCAGAATTTCTCGATGGCTTCTGACTTTTTCCTTTTTAAACACACACACACACACACACACTTGCCGAATCTCTGGATGACTTATGACTTCATGTCCTTTTAACAAAACACACTCACCATTGCAGAATCTCTAGAGGGCTTCTGACTTTGTGTCCTTTTTACACAAACACACGCACACACACACACACACACCCATGAAGAATCTGGAGGACTTCTGACTTCATAACTTTTTACACACACATACACCACACAAGCACCTTTGCTGAATCTCTGGAGTACTTCTGACTTCGTTTCCTTTATACACACACACACACACACACACTGATACGCATACCGTTGCAAAATTCGTAGAGGGCTTCTTACTTTTTGTCCTTTTTACACACACACACTCACACATCCTTGCAGATTGCCTGGATGGCTTCATACTTTGTGTCCTTTTTAAACACACATAAACACACACATCTTTGCAGAAACTCTAGAGGGCTTCGGACTTCGTGTTCTTTTTACACAAGCATACACACATGCACGCACACTTGCAGAGGCTCTGGAGTACTTCTGACTTCGTGTCCTTTTTACACACACACACACTCACACACGTTCACACACACACATAGACACACCCTACAGAATTTCTAGAAGGCTTCTGAATTCTTGTCCTTTTTACACATACACACACAGACACCCTTGTAGAATCTCTGAAGGGGTTTTGACTTCGTGTCCTTTATAAACACACACACACACACACACACACTCCCTCACACAGATACTCATACCTTTCCAGAATTCCTAGAGGGCTTCTGACTCCCTGTCCTTTTTACACAAACACACACACACACACACACACACACACACACACACATAGATGCATACTTGCAGAATTTCTGGATGGCTTCTGACTTTTTTCCATTTTAAACACACACACACACATTTGCCGAATCTCTGGATGATTTCTGACTTCATGTCTTTTTAACACAACACACTCACCGTTGCAGAATCTCTAGAGGGCTTCTTAATTTGTGTCCTTTTTACACAAACACACTCACCCACACGCCCTTGAAGAATCTCTGGAGGCCTATGACTTCATATCTTTTTACACACACATACACTCACACAAGCAACTTTGCAGAATCTCTGGAGTACTTCTGACTTGGTTTCCATTATACACACACACACATACGCACACACACACTGATAAGCATACCGTTGCAAAATTCGTAGAGGGCTTCTTACTTTGTGTCCTTTTTACACATACACACTCACACATCCTTGCAGAATTCCTGGATGGCTTCATACTTTGTGTCCTTTTAAAACACACACACACACCCTTGCAGAAACTCTAGAGGGCTTCGGACTTCGTGTTCTTTTTACACACGCACACACACACATACACACATGCACGCACACTTGCAGAATCTCTGGAGTACTTCTGACTTGGTGTCCTTTTTACACACACACACACTCACACACGTTCACACACACACAAAGACACACCCTAGCAGAATTTCTAGAAGGCTTCTGAATTCTTGTCCTTTTTACACATACACACACAGACACGCTTGTAGAATCTCTGGAGGGCTTCTGACTTCGTGTCCTTTAAACACACACACACACACACACACACACACACACTCCCTCACACAGATACTCATACCTTTGCAGAATTCCTAGAGGGCTTCTGACTTCCTGTCCTTTTTACACACACACACACACACACACACACACACACACATAGATGCATCCTTGCAGAATTTCTGGATGGCTTCCGACTTTTTTCCATTTAAAACACACACACACACACTCACACGCACACACACACACACACACTTGCCGAATCTCTGGATGACTTCTGACTTCATGTTTTTTTAACACAACACACTCACCTTTGCAGAATCTCGAGAGTGCTTCTGAATTTGTGTCCTTTTTACACAAACACATGCACACACACAAAAACACACCCTTGAAGAATCTCTGGAGGCCTTCTGAATTCATAACATTTTACACACACATACACTCACGCAAGAAACTTTGCAGAATATCTGGAGTACTTCTGACTTCGTTTCCTTTTTACACACACACACATACAAAGACAAACGCTTGCAGGATCTCTAGAGTGCTTCTGACTTGGTGTCCTTTATACACAAACACACACATACACCCTTCCAGAATATCTACAAGGATTCTGAATTCTTGTCCTTTTTACACACACACACACACACACACACACACACACACATAGATGCATCCTTGCATAATTTCTGGATGGCTTCTGACGTTTTTCCTTTTTAAACACACACACACACACACCCTTGCCGAATCTCTGGATGACTTCTGACTTCATGTCTTTTTAACACAACACACTCACCATTCCAGAATCTCTAGAGGGCTTCTGATTTTGTGTCCTTTTTACACAAACACACACACACACACACACACACCCTTGAAGAATCTCTGGAGGCCTTCTGACTTCATAAATTTTTATACACACATACACTCACAAACGCACCTTTGCAGAATCTCTGGAGTACTTCTGACTTCGTTTCCTTTATACACACACACACACACACACACACATATTCACACTCTTTCAGAATCTCTGCAGTGTTTCTGACTCCACGTGACTTTTTTAAACCCACGCACGTACACACACACACACCCTTGAAGAATCTATGGAGTGTTTCTCACATAATGTGTCCTGTTTACACACACACACACACACACACACACACATTTGCCGAATCTCTGGATGATTTCTGACTTCATGTCTTTTTAACACAACACACTAACCATTGCAGAATCTCTAGAGAGCTTCTGACTTTGTGTCCTTTTAACACAAACACACGCGCACACACACACACACACACACACACACACACACACCCTTGAAGAATCTCTGGAGGCCTTCTGACTTCATAAATTTTTACACACACATACACTCACACAAGCACCTTTGCAGAATCTCTGGGGTACTTCTGACTTCGTTTCCTTTTAACACACACACACACACACACACACACTGATACGCATAACGTTGAAAAATTCGTAGAGGGCTTCTTACTTTGTGTCCTTTTTACACACACACACACACTCACGCATCCTTGCAGAATTCCTGGATGGTTTCATAGTTTGTGTCCTTTTTAAATACACACACACCCTCTCTTTGCAAAAACTCTAGAGGGCTTCGAACTTGGTGTTTTTTTACACACGCACAAACACACACATGCACGCAACCTTGCAGAGTCTCTGGAGTTCTTCTGATTTCGTGTCGTTTTTACACACTAACACACGCACACACACACACACACACCCTTGAAGAATCTCTGGAGGCCTCTGACTTCATATCTTTTTATACACACATACACTCACACAAACACCTTTGCAGAATCTCTGGAGTACTTCTGACTTCGTTTCCTTTATACACACACACACATACACACACACACACACTGATAAGCATACCGTTGCAAAATTCGTGGAGTACTTCTGACTTCATGTCCTTTTTACACACACACACACTCACACAAGTTCACACACACACATAGACACACCCTAGCAAAATTTCTAGTAGGCTTCTTAATTCTTGTCCTTTTTACACATACACACACAGACACGCTTGTAGAATCTCTGGAGGGGTTTGACTTCGTGTCCTTTATAAACACACACACACACACACACACACTCACACACTCCCTCACTCTCCCTCTCATACCTTTGCAGCAACCATAGAAGGTTTTAACTTCATGTCCTTTTTACACACACACATACACACACAAACATAGAGACAAAACCTTGTAGAATCTCTTGAGGGTTTCTGACGTCATGTCCTTGTTACACACACATACTCTTGAAGAATCTCTGCAGGGCTTATAACATCGTGTCCTTTTTACACACACACACACACGCACACACACACACACACTCCCTCACAGAGATACACATAACTTTCAGAATTCCGAGAGGGCTTCTGACTTCCTCTCCTTTTTACACACACACACACATAGAGGCATCCTTGCAGAATATCTGGATGGCTTCTGACTTTTTTCCATTTTAAACACACACACACACACACACACACACATTTGCCGAATCTCTGGATGATTTCTGACTTCATGTCTTTTTAACACAACACACTCACCGTTGCAGAATCTCTACAGGGCTTCTGACTTTGTGTCCTTTTTACACAAACACACGCACACACACGCACACACACACCCTTGAAGAGTCTCTGGAGGCCTTCTGACTTCATAAATTTTTATACACACATACACTCACAAACGCACCTTTGCAGAATCTCTGGAGTACTTCTGACTTCGTTTCCTTTATACACACACACACACACACACACACATATTCACACTCTTTCAGAATCTATGCAGTGTTTCTGACTCCACGTGTCTTTTTTAAACACACGCACGTACACACACACACACCCTTGCAGAATCTACGGAGTGTTTCTCACATAATGTGTCCTTTTTACACACACACACACACACACACATTTGCCGAATCTCTGGATGATTTCTGACTTCATGTCTTTTTAACACAACACACTCACCATTGCAGAATCTCTAGAGGGCTTCTGACTTTGTGTCCTTTTTACACAAAAACACGCGCGCACACACACACACACACACACACACCTTTGAAGAATCTCTGGAGGCCTTCTGACTTCATAACTTTTTACACACACATACACTCACACAAGCACCTTTGCAGAATCTCTGGGGGTACTTCTGACTTCGTTTCCTTTTAACACACACACACACACACACACACACACTGATACGCATAACGTTGCAAAATTCGTAGAGAGCTTCTTACTTTGTGTCCTTTTTACACACACACACACTCACACATCCTTACAGAATTCCTGGATGGTTTCATACTTTGTGTCCTTTTTAAATACACACACACACTCTCTTTGCAAAAACTCTACAGGGCTTCGAACTTGGTGTTTTTTTACACACGCACACACACACACACACACACCCTTGAAGAATCTCTGGAGGCCTCTGACTTCATATCTTTTTATACACACATACACTCACACAAACACCTTTGCAGAATCTCTGGAGTACTTCTGACTTCGTTTCCTTTATACACACACACACATACACACACACACACACACACACTGATAAGCATACCGTTGCAAAATTCGTGGAGTACTTCTGACTTCATGTCCTTTTTACACACACACACACTCACAGAAGTTCACACACACACATAGACACACCCTAGCAAAATTTCTAGTAGGCTTCTTAATTCTTGTGCTTTTTACACATACACACACAGACACGCTTGTAGAATCTCTGGAGGGGTTTGACTTCGTGTCCTTTATAAACACACACACACACACACACACACACACTCCCTCACACAGATACTCATACCTTTGCAGAATTCCTAGAGGGCTTCTGACTTCCTGTCCTTTTTACACACACACACACACACACACACACACACACACATAGATGCATCCTTGCAGAATTTCTGGATGGCTTCTGACTTTTTTCCTTTTTAAACACACACACACACACACACACACTCATTTGCCGATTCTCTGGATGATTTCTGACTTCATGTCTTTTTAATACAACACACTCACCATTGCAGAATCTCTAGAGGGCTTCTGACTTTGTGTCCTTTTTACACAAAAACACGCACACACACACACACACCCTTGAGAATCTCTGGAGGCCTTCTGACTTCCTAACTTTTTACACACACATACACTCACACAAGCACCTTTGCAGAATCTCTGGAGTACTTCTGACTTCGTTTCCTTTTTACACACACACACACACACACACACACACTGATAAGCATACCGTTTCAAAATTCGTAGAGGGCTTCTTACTTTGTGTCCTTTTTACACACACACACTCACACATCCTTGCAGAATTCCTGGATGGCTTCATACTTTGTGTCCTTTTTAAATACACACACATACACACACACACAGACACACACATCTTTGAAAAACTCTAAAGGGCTTCGCACTTCGTGTTTTTTTACACATGCACACACACACACACATGCACGCACCCTTGCAGAGTCTCTGGAGTGCTTCTGATTTCGTGTCGTTTTTACACCCAAACACACGCACACACACACACACACACACACACCCTCGAAGAATCTCTGGAGGCCTTCTGACTTCATAACTTTTTACACACACATACACTCACACAAGCACCTTTGCAGAATCTCTGGGGGTACTTCTGACTTCGTTTCCTTTTAACACACACACACACACACACACACACTGATACGCATAACGTTGCAAAATTCGTAGAGAGCTTCTTACTTTGTGTCCTTTTTACACACACACACACTCACACATCCTTACAGAATTCCTGGATGGTTTCATACTTTGTGTCCTTTTTAAATACACACACACACTCTCTTTGCAAAAACTCTACAGGGCTTCGAACTTGGTGTTTTTTTACACACGCACACACACACACACACACACCCTTGAAGAATCTCTGGAGGCCTCTGACTTCATATCTTTTTATACACACATACACTCACACAAACACCTTTGCAGAATCTCTGGAGTACTTCTGACTTCGTTTCCTTTATACACACACACACACACACACACACACCCTCGAAGAATCTCTGGAGGCCTTCTGACTTCATATCTTT
This sequence comes from Tenrec ecaudatus, assembly GCF_050624435.1. Taxonomy (NCBI): domain Eukaryota; kingdom Metazoa; phylum Chordata; class Mammalia; order Afrosoricida; family Tenrecidae; genus Tenrec; species Tenrec ecaudatus. The sequence continues at coordinate 129,125,730 of NC_134540.1, forward strand.
TTACACACACATACACTCACACAAGCACCATTGCAGAATCTCTGGAGTACTTCTGACTTCGTTTCCTTTTTACACACACACTCCCTCACTCTCACACTCATACCTTTGCAGCAACCAAGAAGGCTTTTAACTTCATGTCCTTTTTACACACACACACACACACACACACAAACACAGAGACAAAACTTTGTTGAATCTCTTGAGGGTTTCTGACGTCATGTCCTAATTACACACACATACTCTTGAAGAATCTCTGGAGGGCTTCTGACATCGTGTCCTTTTTACGCACACACACACGCACACACACACACACACACACAAACACTTACCGTATCTCTGGATGACTTATGACTTCATGTCCTTTTAACAAAACACTCTCACCGTTGCAGAATCTCTAGAGGGCTTCTGACTTTGTGTCCTTTTTACACAAACAAACACACACACACACACACACACACACCCATGAAGAATCTCTGGAGGCCTTCTGACTTCATAAAATTTTACACACACATACACACACAGACACGCTTGTAGAATCTCTGGAGGGCTTCTGACTTCGTGTCCTTTTTACACACACACACACACACACTCCCTCACACAGATACTCATACCTTTGTGGAATTCCAAGGCGGCTTCATACTTCCTGTCCTTTTTACACACACACACACACACACACACACACACACTCATAGATGCATCCTTGCAGAATCTCTGGATGGCTTCTGACTTTTTTCCTTTTTAAGCACACACACAAACACACACACCCTTGCCGAATCTCTGGATGACTTCTAACTTCATGTCTTTTTAAAACAACACACTCACCGTTGCAGAATCTCTAGAGGGCTTCTGACTTTGTGTCCTTTTTACACAAACACACACACACACCCTTGAAGAATTTCTGGAGGCCTTCTGACTTCATAACTTTTTACACACACATTCACTCAAAAAGGAACTTTGCAGAATCTCTGAAGGACTTCTGACTTTGTGACCTTTTTACACACACACACACACACAAATACACACACCCTTTCAGAATCTATGGAGTGTTTCTGACTTCATGTGTCCTTTTTACACACACACAAACAGACACACACACACACCCTTGCAGAATCTCTTGAGGGTTTCTGACGTCATGTCCTAATTACACACACATACTCTTGAAGAATCTCTGGAGGGCTTCTGACATCGTGTCCTTTTTACGCACACACACACGCACACACACACACACACACACACTTACCGTATCTCTGGATGACTTATGACTTAATGTCCTTTTAACAAAACACTCTCACCGTTGCAGAATCTCTAGAGGGCTTCTGACTTTGTGTCCTTTTTACACAAACAAACACACACACACACACACACACCCATGAAGAATCTCTGGAGGCCTTCTGACTTCATAAAATTTTACACACACATACACACACAGACACGCTTGTAGAATCTCTGTAGGGCTTCTGACTTCGTGTCCTTTTTACACACACACACACACACACTCCCTCACACAGATACTCATACCTTTGCGGAATTCCAAGGCGGCTTCATACTTCCTGTCCTTTTTACACACACACACACACACACACACACACACACACACACACTCATAGATGCATCCTTGCAGAATCTCTGGATGGCTTCTGACTTTTTTCCTTTTTAAGCACACACACAAACACACACACCCTTGCCGAATCTCTGGATGACTTCTAACTTCATGTCTTTTTAAAACAACACACTCACCGTTGCAGAATCTCTAGAGGGCTTCTGACTTTGTGTCCTTTTTACACAAACACACACACACACCCTTGAAGAATTTCTGGAGGCCTTCTGACTTCATAACTTTTTACACACACATTCACTCAAAAAGGAACTTTGCAGAATCTCTGAAGGACTTCTGACTTTGTGACCTTTTTACACACACACACACACACAAATACACACACCCTTTCAGAATCTATGGAGTGTTTCTGACTTCATGTGTCCTTTTTACACACACACAAACAGACACACACACACACCCTTGCAGAATCTCTTAAGGGTTTCTGACGTCATGTCCTTGTTACCCAAACACATTTTCAGAATCTCTGGAGGGCTTCTGATTCCGTGTCCTTTTAAAACACACACACATTCACACACACACACACACACACACACACACACCCTCACACTGATACGCATACCATTGCAAAATTCCTAGAGGGCTTCTTATTTTGTGTCCTTTTTACACACACACACACACACACACACACACACATAGATGCATCCTTGCAGAATTTCTGGATGGCTTCTGACGTTTATCTTTTTTAAAAACACACACACACACACACACACACACACACTTGCCGAATCTCTGGATGATTTCTGACTTCATGTCTTTTTAACACAACACACTCACCGTTGCAGAATCTCTAGAGGGCTTCTGAATTTGTGTCCTTTTTCCAGAAACACACACACACACACACCCTTGAGGTATCTCTGGAGGCCTTTTGACTTCATAACTTTTTACACACACATACACTCACACAAGCACCTTTGCAGAATCTCTGAAGGACTTCTGACTTCGTGACCTTTTTACACACACACATACACACACATACGAACACCCATTCAGAATCTATGCAGTGTTTCTGACTTCATGTGTCCTTTTTGCACACAGCACATAAACAAACACACCCTTGCAGAATCTCTTGAGGGTTTTTGGCGTCATTTCCTTGTTACACACACACATTTTCAGAATCTGTGGAGGGCTTCTGACTCCGTGTCCTTTTTAAACTCACACACATTCACACACACACACACACACACACACCCTCACACAGATACTCATACCTTTGCAGAATTCCTAGAGGGCTTCTGACTTCCTGTCCTTTTTACACACACACACACACATAGATGCATCCTTGCAGAATTTCTGGATGGCTTCTGACTTTTTTCCTTTTTAAACACACACACACATACACATTTGCTGAATCTCTGGATGATTTCTGACTTCATGTCTTTATTATACAACACACTCACCATTGCAGAACCTCTACAGGGCTTCTGACTTTGTGTCCTTTTTACACAAACACACACTCCCTTGAGAATCTCTGGAGACCTTCTGACTTCCTAACTTTTTACACACACATACACTCACACAAGCACCTTTGCAGAATCTCTGGAGTACTTCTGACTTCGTTTCCTTTTTACACACACACACTCACACATCCTTGCAGAATTCCTGGATGGCTTCATACTTTGTGTCCTTTTTAAATACACACACACACTCATCTTTGCAAAAACTCTAGAGGGCTTCGAACTTCGTGTTTTTTTACACATGCACACACACACACACACACACACATGCACGCAACCTTGCAGAGTCTCTGGAGTTCTTCTGATTTCGTGTCGTTTTTACACACAAACACACGCACACACACACCCTTGAAGAATCTCTTGAGACCTCTGACTTCATAACTTTTTACACACACATACACTCACACACGTTCACACACACACATAGACACAGCCCAGCAGAATTTCTAGAAGGCTTCAGAATTCTTGTCCTTTTTACGCATACACACACAGACACGATTGTAGAATCTCTGGAGGGCTTCTGACTTCGTGTACTTTTTACACACACACACACACACACACACACACACACACTCCCTCAAACAGATACTCATACCTTTGCAGAATTCCTAGAGGGCTTCTGACTTCCTGTTCTTTTTAAACACATACACACACACGCACACACATACTTGCCGAATCTCTGGATGACTTCTGACTTCATGTCTTTTTAACACAACACACTCACCGTTGCAGAATCTCTAGAGGGCTTCAGATTTTGTGTCCTTTTTACACAAACACACGCACACACACACACACACACACACACCCTTGAGGTATCTCTGGAGGTGTTTTGACTTCATAACTTTTTACACACACATACACTCACACAAGCACCTTTGCAGAATCTCTGAAGGACTTCTGACTTCGTGACCTTTTTACACACACACATACACACACATACGAACACCCAATCAGAATCTATGCAGTGTTTCTGACTTCATGTGTCCTTTTTGCACACAGCACATAAACACAAAAACCCTTGCAGAATCTCTTGAGGGTTTCTGACGTCATGTCCTTGTTACACACACACATTTTCAGAATCTCTGGAGGGCTTCTGACTCCGTGTCCTTTTTAAACTCACACACATTCACACACACACACACACACACACACACACACACACACACCCTCACACAGATACTCATATCTTTGCAGAATTCCTAGAGGGCTTCTGACTTCCTGTCCTATTTACACACACACACACACACATAGATGCATCCTTGCAGAATTTCTGGATGGCTTCTGACATTTTTCCTTTTTAAACACACACACACACACTCATTTGCCGAATCTCTGGATGATTTCTGACTTCATGTCTTTTTAATACAACACAGTCACCATTGCAGAATCTCTAGAGGGCTTCTGACTTTGTGTCCTTTTTACACAAACACACGCACACACACACACTCCCTTGAGAATCTCTGGAGGCCTTCTGACTTCCTAACTTTTTACACACACATACACTCACACAAGCACCTTTGCAGAATCTCTGGAGTACTTCTTACTTCGTTTCCTTTTTACACACACACACACACACACACACACACACACACTGATACATATACCGTTGCAAAATTCGTAGAGGGCTTCTTACTTTGTGTCCTTTTTACACACACACACACTCACACATCCTTGCAGAATTCCTGGATGGCTTCATACTTTGTGTCCTTTTTAAATACACACACACACACACATCTTTGAAAAACTCTAAAGGGCTTCGCACTTCGTGTTTTTTTACACATGCACACACACACACACATACACGCACCCTTGCAGAGTCTCTGGAGTGCTTCTGATTTTGTGTCGTTTTTACACACAAACACATGCACACACACACACACACACACACACACCCTCGAAGAATCTCTGGAGGCCTTCTGACTTCATAACTTTTTACACACACATACACTCACACAAGCACCTTTGCAGAATCTCTGGAGTACTTCTGACTTCGTTTCCTTTTTACACACACACACGCACACACACACACTCACACACTCCCTCACTCTCACACTCATACCTTTGCAGCAACCAAGAAGGCTTTTAACTTCATGTCCTTTTTACACACACACATACACACACAAACACAGAGACAAAACCTTGTAGAATCTCTTGAGGGTTTCTGACGTCATGTCCTAATTACACACACATACTCTTGAAGAATCTCTGGAGGGCTTCTGACATCGTGTCCTTTTTACGCACACACACACGCACACACACACACACACACACACACACTTGCCGTATCTCTGGATGACTTATAACTTCATGTCCTTTTAACAAAACACTCTCACCGTTGCAGAATCTCTAGAGGGCTTCTGACTTTGTGTCCTTTTTACACAAACAAACACACACACACACACACACACCCATGAAGAATCTCTGGAGGCCTTCTGACTTCATAAAATTTTACACACACATACACACACAGACACGCTTGTAGAATCTCTGGTGGGCTTCTGACTTCGTGTCCTTTTTACACACACACACACACACACACACTCCCTCACACAGATACTCATACCTTTGCGGAATTCCTAGAGGGCTTCATACTTCCTGTCCTTTTTACACACACACACACACACACACACACTCATAGATACATCCTTGCAGAATCTCTGGATGGCTTCTGACTTTTTTCCTTTTTAAGCACACACACAAACACACACACCCTTGCCGAATCTCTGGATGACTTCTGACTTCATGTCTTTTTAACACAACACACTCACCGTTGCAGAATCTCTAGAGGGCTTCTGACTTTGTGTCCTTTTTACACAAACACACACACACACCCTTGAAGAATTTCTGGAGGCCTTCTGACTTCATAACTTTTTACACACACATTCACTCAAAAAGGAACTTTGCAGAATCTCTGAAGGACTTCTGATTTTGTGACCTTTTTACACACACACACACACAAATACACACACCCTTTCAGAATCTATGGAGTGTTTCTGACTTCATGTGTCCTTTTTACACACACACAAACAGACACACAGACACACCCTTGCAGAATCTCTTGAGGGTTTCGGACGTCATGTCCTTGTTACCCAAACACATTTTCAGAATCTCTGGAGGGCTTCTGATTCCGTGTCCTTTTAAAACACACACACATTCACACACACACACACACACACACCCTCACACTGATACGCATATCATTGCAAAATTCCTAGAGGGCTTCTTATTTTGTGTCCTTTTTACACACAGACACACCACACACACACACACACACACACACATAGATGCATCCTTGCAGAATTTCTGGATGGCTTCTGACGTTTATCTTTTTTAAAAACACACACACACACACACTTGCCGAATCTCTGGATGATTTCTGACTTCATGTCTTTTTAACACAACACACTCACCGTTGCAGAATCTCTAGAGGGCTTCTGAATTTGTGTCCTTTTTACAGAAACACACACACACACACACACCCTTGAGGTATCTCTGGAGGCCTTTTGACTTCATAACTTTTTACACACACATACACTCACACAAGCACCTTTGCAGAATCTCTGAAGGACTTCTGACTTCGTGACCTTTTTACACACACACATACACACACATACGAACACCCATTCAGAATCTATGCAGTGTTTCTGACTTCATGTGTCCTTTTTGCACACAGCACATAAACACACACACCCTTGCAGAATCTCTTGAGGGTTTCTGGCGTCATTTCCTTGTTACACACACACATTTTCAGAATCTCTGGAGGGCTTCTGACTCCGTGTCCTTTTTAAACTCACACACATTCACACACACACACACACACACACACACACACACACACACCCTCACACAGATACTCATACCTTTGCAGAATTCCTAGAGGGCTTCTGACTTCCTGTCCTTTTTACACACACACACACACATAGATGCATCCTTGCAGAATTTCTGGATGGCTTCTGACTTTTTTCCTTTTTAAATACACACACACACACATTTGCTGAATCTCTGGATGATTTCTGACTTCATGTCTTTATAATACAACACACTCACCATTGCAGAACCTCTACAGGGCTTCTGACTTTGTGTCCTTTTTACACAAACACACACACCCTTGAGAATCTCTGGAGGCCTTCTGACTTCCTAACTTTTTACACACACATACACTCACACAAGCACCTTTGCAGAATCTCTGGAGTACATCTGACTTCGTTTCCTTTTTACACACACACACACACACACACACACACACACTGATACGCATAACGTTGCAAAATTCGTAGAGGGCTTCTTACTTTGTGTCCTTTTTACACACACACACTCACACATCCTTGCAGAATTCCTGGTTGGCTTCATACTTTGTGTCCTTTTTAAATACACACACACACTCATCTTTGCAAAAACTCTAGAGGGCTTCGAACTTCGTGTTTTTTTACACATGCACACACACACACACACACACATGCACGCAACCTTGCAGAGTCTCTGGAGTTCTTCTGATTTCGTGTCGTTTTTACACACAAACACACGCACACACACACCCTTGAAGAATCTCTTGAGACCTCTGACTTCATAACTTTTTACACACACATACACTCACACACGTTCACACACACACATAGACACAGCCCAGCAGAATTTCTAGAAGGCTTCAGAATTCTTGTCCTTTTTACGCATACACACACAGAGACGCTTGTAGAATCTCTGGAGGGCTTCTGACTTCGTGTACTTTTTACACACACACACACACACACACACACACTCCCTCAAACAGATACTCATACCTTTGCAGAATTCCTAGAGGGCTTCTGACTTCCTGTTCTTTTTAAACACACACACACACACACACACACACACACACATACTTGCCGAATCTCTGGATGACTTCTGACTTCATGTCTTTTTAACACAACACACTCACCGTTGCAGAATCTCTAGAGGGCTTCAGATTTTGTGTCCTTTTTACACAAACACACGCACACACACACACACACACACACACCCTTGAGGTATCTCTGGAGGCGTTTTGACTTCATAACTTTTTACACACACATACACTCACACAAGCACCTTTGCAGAATCTCTGGAGTACTTCTTACTTCGTTTCCTTTTTACACACACACACACACTCACACACTCCCTCACACTCACACTCATACCTTTGCAGCAACCAAGAAGGCTTTTAACTTCATGTCCTTTTTACACACACACACACACACACACACACACACACAAACACAGAGACAAAACCTTGTTGAATCTCTTGAGGGTTTTGACGTCATGTCCTAATTACACACACATACTCTTGAAGAATCTCTGGAGGGCTTCTGACATCGTGTCCTTTTTACGCACCCACACACGCACACACACACACACACTCCCTCACACTGATACCCATGCCTTTGCAGAATTCCTAGAGGGCTTCTGACTTCCTCTCCTTTTTACACACACACACACACAAAGAGGCATCCTTGCAGAATTTCTGGATGGCTTCTGACTTTTTTCCTTTTTAAACACACACACACACACACACACTTGCCGAATCTCTGGATGACTTATGACTTCATGTCCTTTTAACAAAACACTCTCACCGTTGCAGAATCTCTAGAGGGCTTCTGACTTTGTGTCCTTTTTACACAAACAAACACACACACACACACACACACCCATGAAGAATCTCTGGAGGCCTTCTGACTTCATAACTTTTTACACACACATACACACACAGACACGCTTGTAGAATCTCTGGAGGGCTTCTGACTTCGTGTCCTTTTTACACACACACACACACACTCCCTCACACAGATACTCATAACTTTGCAGAATTCCTAGAGGGCTTCTGACTTCCTGTCCTTTTTACACACACACACACACACACGCACACACACACACACACTCATAGATGCATCCTTGCAGAATTTCTGGATGGCTTCTGACTTTTTTCCTTTTAAAGCACACACACAAACACACACACCCTTGCCGAATCTCTGGATGACTTCTGACTTCATGTCTTTTTAACACAACACACTCACCGTTGCAGAATCTCTAGAGGGCTT